>NC_053154.1:82938626-83206126 GCF_016835505.1 Polypterus senegalus
GATGAGTGAGTGAGTGAGTGAGTGAGTGAGTGAGGGCTTTGCCTTTTATTAGTATAGATATATATATACATACATACACACACACGCATACTATGTTTCCCTGAAAATAAGACCTACTCCAAAAAAAAAACCCTGGCATGATTTTCAGGCTGCTCTGTAATATAAGCCCTACCCCCAAAATAAGCCCTAGTCAAGACCGTCAGCTGAAAAGTAAGGTACATAAAGCCAGGTTTATTCTTCACGAGATGCAACGCGTTTGTGTGTGCAAACACATGTGCAGTGTAATATCTAAATAATTTGCTGCAAAAATAAATTAACATCTGTAATAGAGGACACATAAAGATTTTAAAAATAATACTTCATTACATTTAAACTGGAACTCATAATTAAAACTGTCCTGAGAAATATTTGATGTCTGGTTAACATATTGAGGATGAGATTCGGACAGTTCACACCTAAAGTCAAGAAATGTGCTGGGGCAAAAATTCAGATGGTCAGAGGAAAGATGACACATATTACATAGAAACAAGATAGAAGGGAGATTAGAGAAAGGAGTGCTTCTGAATATCTGACTGAAGCATAGCTGTACAAGCCATCTCACCAGGTTGATAAGGAATTGCAACCAACAGCCATCCATATATGGTATATATATATATACAGTAATTATATTTACCTTGCTGTACAAATAAAAAAATATTAAATGTGTCTAGACACTGTTTACAGTGATATAAAAATGTCATGTGGTTAAACAGCAAGGAAAATGGAGGTAGATAACTTTAAAAAATGCAGGAGTGTAGATGTCCCTAACAAATTAAACTCTTCACTTATGTTAGGAGAGTCTGTGGCAACTCAAAAAGAAAAACTAGTAATAAGTGTTTAGTCAGATTGGTATATCATTTCTAGAAAATGTATTCTTATTTGATAGGTGGGTGGACTTCCAAAACTAAGGATTGTCTCAAAATTAGTAAACTGAAAGCATGCCCTTTCTTTACAGTTTCCCTTCCTATGTTGTAATATTCTCTGTTGTTTTATTGAAAGACAAAGGAGTTTTGGTAAGGCAACAATTCTCAAAGAATTCTATTACTAAACAGTTGTGCCCCCAGTGGATACAATCCTCTAAAAAATGTGATAACTATTGTTATAAAACTAAAGTAATGTACTGTAAGCTACATTCAATTCTAAAGAATACAAGAAACAACCACTGTCCAGTCAATTTGGTTAAAGTCTATATGCAGCCCTCTAGCACATCTACCATGACTTTTCTGATATCATCCCTCATGCAGATCATACATAAAGTTAACTTAAATACCTGTTGTTCTACAGCCAGGTCTTCTTCCAGAGATACAATATGCTCTTTCAGTCTCTCATTCTCAGAGATTGCATTGGCAAGTGCTGTTTCTGTTTTACAAGTACTTGATAACTTTTGATTAACATGTTTTAGATTATTCTCATCATCATCCAATATTTTCCCATCATTTAGGAATGCTTTTTTTCGAGAATTTGTTTCATCTTTTACACTTGTGCTTGCAAAACAAAAATTTTGTGTTTCCTTTTTTACAAACTCTGGAGAATCCATATAACTCTGCAGACCTTCCAGTATATTAGTTTCTAGATTTATGGTTGTCCTTTTTTTAAAATCTTCAGTTTTGGCTTTTGGGTAGGAGGTAGATTCATTTGGTTCCATTGACCTCTGGACTTCGGAATGACTCATCTGCATGTCATAGGCATTCTGTTCTAGAGTGTTGAAAAGAAAAGAAAATAATCCTTGAATGAATTCCTGATCTTTAGACAATGCATCAGCTCTGTCTTGTGTCTGTGCCACTTCTTTCCCTGCACTGGCAATTCTTAAATCACTCTCATTTTCTTTTGCTTCCTTTGAATCTGTCCATTGATTTTGAAGATTCCGATTGTCATCACTCAGTTTTAACGCTAACTTTTCCAGCTCATTTACAGTTCCTTCCCATGATTTCTTCCTCCTTCTATAATCGTCAACTGGGATGAAGTCTGATTGAAGTCTTTGCTTGCAAGAGAACAAATAAAGTAAAATTTATATGGTTTACTCCAGGCATTTCTACTGTGGTCTTACTTGGTACATGTGGAATTTGCCAGGTGATTTTACTTTTATAATAAATACCAAGCAGTACATCTGATATATATTTTGATATCTATTCTAGTCCAGTTAGTAACTTTGCAAAGCTTTTTAATAGTGTTCAAATGGAATAGTGCTACTGTATTTTAACTAAGAATAGGAATATTTCTTAATGCTAACAAACCAAAGCTTAAGAGCCATTCTCACCTTGAGGCTGTCAAGCTCCGACTGCAGTAGTTGAATCTCACAGCATTTTTCCTCCTTCTCCTTCAGGGCTTCAGAATAATTCACCCTCATTTCAGAGAGCAACCCACGCAGTTCTAAAATGGTACCACCTAGAGCGTCTTTTCCTTTTCTGTACTCCTGATAAGAGATGCTCTCCTCTACTATGTGTCTTTCAGTCTCTAACATGCTCTGGAGCTCTTGCAGCTTCACCTTCAGCGTTTCATTTTCTGCAGCAGATTCAGATACCTGTATAGAGACACAAGTGCAAAACACGACTGTTAGGTATATAATATTGTTTTTCATAGAAATATATAAATGTACTTCAGTCATTCTTATAAACAATCATTCAAACAACTGTTTGACTCTATCTCATGTTTTAACAACCACATTGCGTTAATCTGTGAATATGCAGCTAGTATGACTATATATTCACAGGTTCATATACGCTAACTAGCTATGTTTGTATTGTTTTTTTACTGATTTTACATCCCAGGTGCTTGCTGTCAAGTGGACATTTTAACTATAAATTGGTCCAAATATGCCTGAGCATGGGGTGTGTGTTTTTGTGCGTGTGTGTGTGTGCACATGCATACACATACCATCTGATGAATTGGCACCAAGTCCAAGTTTGTTACTCTTTTAAGCCTATAGCTGCTTGATAAGGCTCTAGCTCCCTGACTCCGAATTGGAATTAGCTTTTAAATCATTTTTGAAAATTATTTATCTGAAATGCTCTATAGTTGTGTTTTTGATTTTTTACAAAAAACCTCAAAGTAATATATGTCATACACCTTACGTAATTGTACATTTTATAAAAGAGCTAGTACATCATTAACTTATTTAAACCAGTGTTGATGTTTTAGATTAGGTTGGAGCAATGATTAATACTGCCGTTTCACATCTTCAAGGGACTTCTTTGATTTCCTACTTATTCTGTTTCCACTTCCCTTGTTCTCTACGTGTTCACACAAATTTTCTTTTAATGCACAAGCTTTCTCCCACGCCCTGAAGATGTTCATGTTTGGTGGATATTTACAACAACATTTTCAACAAAAGTGAAAGATAAAATATCTTCTGTTATGTGGATAAAGAGACTGCCAAAGGACAAAAGTTCAGCAATTCAAAAGTTCCATGTTCTGTCCAGCCCCTGCTTGATTGCCTTATTGACATAAAGAGTTGGATGGCATTAAATTTTCTAAATTTTAATGAGAACAAGACAGAAGTCATGCCATTTAGACCCAATGGCACCAGCGGGACCTCCTGCATTGATCTTTCAATTGTGACTAAATTTGAGAAACCCATGATCACAAATTTAGGTGTGAAAATGGATTCCACTTTAAAACTTGATGGGCATGCGAATGCAGTGGTAAAATCTTGCTTTGTCCAGTTGAGGCGGCTGTCAAAAATCAAGCCTGTTTTGTCTAAACGCAACCTTGAAACAGTGATACATGCTTTTATAACATCTCGTCTAGATTACTGCAATGCGCTTCTTTTTGGATTTAGCCAGGCCTCCATTGCTCGCCTACAGCTGTTGCAAAATACTGCTGCTCGATTTTTAACTGGCACAAGAAGCATGAGCATGTTACCCCGATTTTGGCTTCCCTTCCCTGGCTTACAGTTTGTTTAACTTAACTTAACTTAACTTTAATCCATTTTAAGATCCTTGTATTTGTTTTTAATCCTTTAATGGTTGTGCCCCATTTTATTTGTCGAACTGCCGCACCCTTATGTACTGTCTCGCTCTCTCAGGTCAGCAGACCAGATGCTTTTATGCGTTCCCAAGGCACGATGCAAACTCCGAGGTGATTGGGCTTTTTCAGTTGCAGCCCAAAACTTTGGGATGATTTGCCTTTTTTACGTTAGGCCGGCTCCTTCACTAGCTGTCTTTAAATCTGATTTAAAAACGCACTTTTACTCTCTGGCTTTTAACCCAGTATGATATGTTGACTATCTGTATACTTTTTATTATGAATCTCTTCAGCTCTTATTTGTTTATGTGTTTCTGTTTCATTTACCCTTGGTTATTGTGTGTCTGATATGTTGGGTTTTTATTGTACAGAACTTTGGTCAGCCTTGATGTTGTTTTTAAAGTGCTTTATAAATAAATAAATAAAAGTTCATTGTCAATTGTGTAAAAATGGGTATGCAAAGTTTATAGCAAGCTTAAGGTCTAAAAGCAAAATAAAACCACAATTTTTTTAAAATACTAACAGAGAGACAAGTAAAAACTGGATAAGTGCTAATGCTAATGATCAAAACTCATTTTCTTTTCTTAACTTCTCTTTTCCAATCTCTGTCTTTTCTAAGTACCTACTTTTCCTCTTTTTCGTTTCTTCTAACTAGTTTCCTCTTCTATCTGTTTGTCTGCATGGGCTGTGCATTTATGTGAACAGGCTCAAGGACTGCATGTCTACTGTATCTCATGCTTATTTTTATAATGACAGTTGAGAGATCAAAAGTACTTTGCATGAGAAGCAGTTATTTATAAGCCAACAGAGAAAAATGGTAATCTGAATGCAGAGGACCCTTTAGTCTCCATTAATTTCATATAACAAAAATCATTCTAATATTTTCAGATAATTTTTCCTAGAATTTTCAGACTCCACGCAGACAGCACATAGACTAGAATTTGAAATCAGGAGCTGTAACACATTAACCATTGTGCTACCCTGAATAAAGTATGCATTATCCAAATATATATATTGTAATAACATTCAGCATTAAAAAGTGGATTAGGCAATTAATCTTATCATTAGAAATGATCAGGTTACCTGTAATTCCAACTCCTCAATGACACTGCTTTGCATCCTTTTGCGAGTTTCATATTGGGACAGCACTGCCCGCATATTGTCAAGATGACCTTCAATCTCTAAAATGCGCTTCTCCGAATTAGCTTTATCCTCCAGTGCCACTTTTAGCTTATTCAAGACTTCCTGGTGTTGTTGTACATCGACAGCCTCTACACTCTCAAAAAAGTATTTGATAAAGTCAGGTTAGGTTTATGGAATATCTATTTAAGTAATTAAAGATTAGAGAGAGAGGGAGATCTGTTAATCAATAGAACATAATTCATTTTCAGTTTTGATTTCTGTTTTATCTTGTTATTTGTTAAAGGAAGTGTTTTAGGTTACAGCAATAGGACAATTCTGCACAAAGACATGGCATTCCATACTTGAAGGAGCCTTTTACTTTCTTACCTCTCTATGTCTCCTGTTCTTTCCAGAAGTGTCTTCTCCTTTCTGTATATATCTGCAGACCTGCTGTTTCTTCTCCTCAAGCAGCCTGGCTAATCTCTCCATCAGAACACTGTAGATTAGTTCACCTTCTCCTTCTCCTTCTTCTGCATCAGTGCAGTTCACTATCTTCACCCCTTCATTCAATAAAAGCAGACTCAAAGACTGGGTTTGTTGCCATAGTTGGCCTCTTAAGGCCTCAATCTCAGATGTTAGGTATTCACACTCCTGTCTTTTTAAAGAAAGTTCTGTTCGAAGTCTTTTTGTTGCTGTCCATTCTTCTTCTTGCCTCTGTCTTTCAGAGTCTGTGGAACATGTCAAGTCCTTTCTCGGAGACTTTGCAACATGGACTTCCTCTTCTACTGCCACTTTGTCCTCTTCAAGTCTTTTGCTGTGGCTATCAGAGACCAAGCCTCTATTTGCTGAATTCACTTTAATCTCTTCTGTAGTATTGCATGCTTTCTGTGTGGCACATAGAAGAAGAAAAAATAAAATGCACATTTGCATTTGTAACATTAAACAGAAATGACTGCACTGATTTTAATAAATGACAATGTTGAGTGGCACTACTTTAACATAAATACATCTTTATCTTTCTGTAATGGTCAGATATGGCTCAGTGTCTTTTGGCAGCTTGAACCCAGACCTTCGAAAGTCATAACTGAGCCGTGCAAATGAGGAAACACACAATCACGAGGTAGGTGCAAGTACTTAATTGCTTTAATTCTCAAATAAATCCAAACATGGGTTCCAAAATCCAAAAGGTGCAGGATTAATGCAATGCAAAATCTATTAAAAAATAAATAAATAATTAATAAAATCAAAGTGAAATGTGGAGGTTAAAATCAATCCATAAACATTTTTCAATATGAGGTTAAAGCCAAAGGCAGAATTTCGCCTCTGCTAAAAACTCAAGCCTTAATGCTCCTTTCTAAAAATCTGGTGTCATCTCTGCTTATCCCTTTAGGGCCCTGCAGCAAGAGGTGGTGCTCACTAATAGGTGCAGTCAACTATTAAACCTGGCACGGGTCCCCATCGCCAGCCCTTTGCCATCTATAGGGTTCCAGATCAAAAGGCACACATGCAACATCAGTCCTTTGACATTGCACAGTGGGCTGCTTCTACTCCCACATGTCACTCAGCACCCTCTTCAGCCCCAAAAAGCACCGGCCACACGCTCGGCCCTCAGGGGCTGTCTCGCCAGACCAACTCTCTTGACTCTAATCGGCACAGGCTGTCCCATTCCATGTTTTTTCTTCTCGCTTAACCTCCATTCATTCATTTCCCCTGTATTTTCCCCTGTCATTTTCTTGCCCAGGCTCCCTTTTTAATTTGCAGCTGTGTGCAGGACCTGCAATCACCAACTCCATGGCATGAATAAAGCACTTGACTGACCTGCTAGCGTCTGCATGTGAATGTACAGAACAGCCAAGCACCTCAATCAAGCCCAAAGCAACAAGGCCACATTTTCTCATCCCTGAAACCTACATGCTTTAAATTATTTATTTAATCTAAAAATGCACAACACCACAAACCTCTGTCATTTCACTTCTGCCCCCAAAAGCAACTGGCTGCTCAGGAAGGCTCCAAACTAACCAACCCTGTGCAAATGGTGGACAAAGTCTATGGTGTGGCCTTAATGCGCTACACTAAAATCACTAAAAGCACATATAAAACCCACAATAAAACCAACTCCAAGAATTTGTAAAAACAGGACCTTAAAAGAATAAGAACCTTTAACACTCAACAAATAGTCTATTAAAAGTTCAAAAATTCAAATAACTCAGGATTGGGTGCATGGGTTTATAAGAGCAATCCAACACCAGTTTTTCATGCCACTACCCATCCATTCTTCATTCCTCATTGCCTCTGGCTTCTCCTACCACTACCACCAAATGTGACTGTCACATTCTCTCCATCATACCCTTGGTTTATGAACTACAAGATTTTCCAGTAGGGATTTGTGGCCATGGCTGCCGGGCACGAGGCTTCACATCTGGGGGTTAAGGGCTTCCTCTTAAAAACAGTTTATTTAGTCTGAATTTTGAGACTGAATTTTAGCAGTGCTCAAGGTCCAGGAAGAAGAAAGGTCAGCAGTTCAGAAAGACGGGAGATGACAAAGAGTTCTTGGTAAGGTGTTATGTTTTTGAGATTCTTTTCACTGTTCTGTCTGACTTTGTTAATCATTTGGTTATCAGATTTTCTATTTTAATATATATTGAGCTCAAATGACATTTTTTGAGGTATAGATAAATAACAGGTGCTCTACACATTTGACCGTATATTTTTGGGAAAGCATTAGGCAGCAAGGTAAAAAAATAAACTTTCAAGAAAGCAACTGCAGCTGATTCAGTCCTGTCAATTCCTTCATCCTTTCTTCTTTATTAACCTACTGATTTGATGTAAAGTTAAAGTATATTTTACTTGATTAACTGTTCAGCCTGTGGTGTATGGCTAGCCGTTTATCCCGGCCAATACCCCCAAGCCTCCAGGTGGAGCCCTCCCTGAAATATGGAGGTTCCCCGAACACAAGCAGGGCATCATGGACATTGCAGTTTTTATACATAGCCCTGCTGGATGCCATGGGGGCCACTAGGTGACGCTGCAGGGAGGAACAACAATTATTTACCCTACGCCCTGGAAGTACGTCCGAGTCACATGGACAAGGGGAATGACGTGCTTCCCGGGTGAAGAAAAGGACTTTTTATCTGCCCCGGAAGTGATAAAGGATCACATGGACTGGGGATTGAAACACTTCTGGGTCAGGGACTATAAAAGGACTGTGGGAAGTCCCAGACGGCGAGCTGAGCTGAGCTGTGTGGAAGGGTGGCAATGCGTTTGGGATTCGGAGGATTGATTTATTGTTTAGTATTGTGATATATATGAGTATAGTGGAGAAGAGGGTGCTTTGTGCACAGTGGCGAATTAATAAAGTCAACATTTGGACTTTTATCTGGTGTTTAGAGAATCTTGGACAGGGGTTCAAGAGAGCGATAGCGCCCCCTATCTGTCACAAGCCCAAAATAGAAAGAAATTAGATGAAAACTCTAACTGTATTAAACTACACATTGACCATTAAATCTTTGGTGTTTACTTATTTATTTCTTCTAAAAAAAATAATGAAGACTAATGTTTTACCTGTGACAGATGTGAGGACTCTTCATCAGAACTCCCTGCTGTTAAAAGAAAATAAAAAAACAACATATAGTTGTCAAATTTTGTATAAAAAGTATCTCTAACATTGCAACTTGATTGAAACTTTATTTGATTTGGACATCATATACAGTATAACACTTCATAATTGGTTAGAAGCTGAGATAATGTTATAAGACAGTCTAACATTTTTTGATTTGCTGTTTTTTGTTTCCAATCCTGATCACTGTTTCTTTTTATTATTTTCAGCACATCATTCACTGTAATCCTTAATCACTGTTGAGTGTGAAACTGCCAGAAGGACAGCTGTTTCTATGATGCTGAAACCACCAAGTCTGGTACAAGTAATCATTCCCTGATCAAAATGTATTAGATAACATGTCATGCCTATTTTAAGGATTGGTCCAAAAGCACCTAAACGTCCTTACTATATCTTTCTGCTATATATAGTATACATTTGAGCTGTGGCCAACAGATAGAATAGTCCTATTTGGAGGAACTTAGTTTTTTGCACTAACATGGAGATATACTTAAAGTGGCCATTGAGTGTAAATATTACATTTGGTAGAATCTCATAACAAAGACTTTGGGAGAAAATAAAAACCAAAAGTCATGTAGTTGGGAAGACTGAGCACAAAAATACAGAATGAGTAGAGTTTCCTTCTAAAAGTTCTTATTAATAACAGATGTAAAACTACTTTTAACTGTTTGTGCCACAACAAGAAAGACTTTAAATAGCTGGAATAGATTAATATTTCTTTTGTTGATTTTTTTCCTGCTCTGTTATAAATAATAACCACCATAACATGAGGCTAAGCAACACAGAAACTCACTCACTCATCACTAATTCTCCAACTTCCCGTGTAGGTAGAAGGCTGAAATTTGCCAGGCTCATTCCTTACAGCTTACTTACAAAAGTTGGGCAGATTTCATTTCGAAATTCTATGCGTAATGGTCATAACTGGAACGTATTTTCGTCCATATACTGTACTGTAATAGACTGCAGCTTGATAGCCGTGGGAGGTAGAGTTTCATATTAAAGCATTTAACCAATCACAGTTCAGCCATCATTTGTTGCCAGGCAGAGAGGCTTTCACAATCCGTTGTGTAGGCACTCTAACACAGAATAAATGTCAATTAACCTGTTGCTTCAACCAATCAGATTTTGAGTTGGTGTCAGTCGGGCCCTCTAGCAAGCATGTGGCAACGTCACCATATTCAGACCCATTGATTGGATAGAAGCCGATATGAGGCCACTGAACGCACCGCAAACGCTCCGAGCGAAAGATCATCGCGCGCACTACGGCCAACGCCATGGCAGGATTCTGGACAATATTATATGCCAGACACAGACCAGATTTCAAGACCATGAAAACCTGATGTTTGTCACACTCCTCGAGCCCTAGAAGTTTCGGGAATACAAGAAAAATTTCACACATGCAGCCTTCTCCAGTTTAACACAAGAGCCACAGAGCGCTTTTTGATCCGTCTCGGCTAAAAACAGAACTGACTGTAATGTATGCCATGGATGATTTTTTAGGAAAATCTCCCACTGATCTCCTTGACTTCCTTCATCAGAAAAATCTGAATGAGAGCATGGGGCAGCTGTTCACATTGGTCTATTTGGCGGTGAGCATTCCCGTGTACAATGCTTTTGTCGAGTGGACATTTTCAGCCCTAAAGCGAATTCAGACTTATGCCAGAAATACCATAGGGCGGGTTCGCCTTTCAGCATTAGTTTCGAATGCGATAGAAAGGGCTGTTTTGATGGAACTGAAGCGCACGGATAATCCGTACGACAGAGTAATTAAACTGTTTTTGAGGAATGAGAGTAGGATGGATTTTGTTTACAAATAATCCGAATTTTTTTTGAGTAAAATGTTTGCGATTTTCCTAAATAATATTGCAAGTTTATGAGTTATTATTGATGTTTTTTATGTGATGTCGCGGCTGTGGCTGACTTGTTCACCCCGGTTTGTCTATTCAATAAAGGCATTTATTGTGGCTACAGGAGTTATCTTATATATATATATATATATATATATATATATATATATATATATATATATATATATATATATATATATATATATACTAACAAAATATCCGCTACTGCCTTAAAATTTTTATTAAGAAGAAAATTAAACCTTTTTAAACTGAGGGAAAATATACCAATAATTATTTGTTAAGGATCTCTTTGTATATCACATTGTGAGTTCGGCCCTCCGGTTGTAACATGACCAAGCTGTGCGCTGAGCTTACTCTTGAGCATGCAACTTACAGTTGGCCATGTGAACAGTAATCTTGTCTCAAATCTCACAGCTTGGATTGCTGCTGTCATAATCGGTTTGAGTTTCATGGTTTGTTTCAATTACGACAGTATTTTCAGGATTTGTTGTGTTGAAGTAACATTCGGCATCTGTCAAGCGTTGTAAGCACACAACCGGTTTCATCGATAAAATCACATTCAGCTTTTGAGAGTTTAAACATTCATAAACATCAAAGTGTCCACTACTGAAATTGTCACCTGTGAATCTAAGATGTTTAAGAGGCATTGGCGGTTGTCGAAAGGTGTAAAATATTTGGCCATTTCGGTACACTTGAAAGCGACAACCGAACAATTCAGCGGCAGCCATCAACTCACATGCAGAACCATAGGTGAAGGGCTTAAGCATTTCACTCTTATAGTGCTCCTGTGTAGTATAATCATCTCCTGTACAGTCATCAGTCCACACCTTGAACCTGTCCCAGTCATTCAATACATAAGACAAAATGTTCCTCCGGATATCAAGAGTGAGCCTGATATGGCCGTGCAATATGTAACAAAGAGAATGGAAAAGGTAGGTGCCATCTCCGGGCATGGAAACCACTCAGTAAGTGACAGTTCTTTAATTGATGGTGATCACCTCGATAGACATGGTAATGGAGGTTGGAATGATAAAGGAAATGGGTACCTAAGCAATGTATAGTAAGTCTAAAATACCTATACAATAACTATAATTGTAATAAACAAACAATAAAACAGCGGAGAAGCCGTGGATTAAACAAACAGGCTGTAGTTATCAGTGAATCTCGTGGCAAAGCAAGGAAGGGAATGTAGAGACCGGAGCGACGGACGGTCTTATATAGGCAGGCAGCCAACAATGTGGGAGGCGTTTGGATAGGGAACCCAACGCCACCTCACACGGTGACCGGGCTGCACGCTATGGACGTATATATGTACGTAGGATTCAGTTAGCGCTGGGAACCCGTTTACCAAATTTCTTGAAGATGGGCCCATAAGTAACAAAGACTGTTGGAAAGTTCAATATGGCGGGTGACAGTGGTGTCATACCACCGAAATAAGTATGTACATTGGTTTCGGTTAGCGCAGGGAAGCCGCCTACCAAATTTTGTGAAGATCGGGCCATAAATAAGAAAGTTCAACATGGCGGACGTTGTTGACCGTTATGACCATTACGCGTAAAATTTCGAAATGAAACCTGCTTAACTTTTGTAAGTAAGCTGTAAGGAATGGGCCTGCCAAATTTCAGCCTTCTACCTACACGGGAAGTTGGAGAATTAGTGATGTTTGGAAAATTCAATATGGCAGCCGACAGTGGCGTCATACCACCAAAATAAGTACGTACATCGGTTTTGGTTAGCGCAGGGAAGCCACCTACCAAATTTCGTGAAGATGGGGTCAGCCTTCTACCTACACAGGAAGTTGGAAAATTGGCGACGTTGGAAAGTTCAATATGGCGGCCGACATTGGCATCATACCATCGAAATAAGTAAGTACATCAGTTTCAGTTAGCGCAGGGAAGCCGCCTACCAAATTTTGAAGATGGGGCCATAAATAAGAAAGTCGAAATTCTACACGTAACGGTCATAACAGTCGATAACGGTCGACAACGTCCGCCATGTTGAACTTTCTTCTTGCCATGTTGAACTCCTCTGTTGGGAAGCAGGGGTGCCGCCAGGTAATAGGGCACCGGGCTTCTTCTTGGTTTTTTTTTTATTTTTATTTTTAAAGAATGCTTCCTGCTCTATTTTAACTTCGTTGTTTTGAAGAAGACATCTCACAGCAAGAACTGACAATTCTGGTCCAGTCCATGAGGAGGAGATGCACTGCAGTACTTCAAGCAGCTGGTGGCCACACCAGATACTGACTGGTACTTTTGATTTTGAGCCTCCCTTCATTCAGGGACACAGTGTAAAACATTTTTAGTTCTTGTCTTATGGTGTTGACTCTTTTAGTGTTCCTACAAATATTTACACATTAAGTTTACTGAAAGTAAAAACAGTTGAAAGTCAAAGGACGTTTCTTTTTTTGCTGAGTATATATATATATATATATATATACACATATATATATACATATATATATATATATATATATACATATATATATATATATATATACATATATATATATATATATATATATATATATATATATATATATATATATACATATACTAGCAAAATACCAGCATGTGAGAGTAGTGTGTTAAAGAAGCAATGAAAAGAAAAGGAAACATTTTGAAAATAACGTAACCTGATTGTCAATGTAATTGTTTTGTCACTGTTGTGAGTGATGAGTGTTGTTGTCATATATATATATATATATATATATATATATTTACACACACACACATAAACATATATATATATACATATCTATACATATACACATATATACATACATATATATCTACATATATACACACACATATATACACACATATACATACATACACACACATATATAAACATATATATACATATACATACATATCTACATATATACACACACAGCTATTTCAGTATCAGTGCAATACGCTGTTTGTTAAAACAGTTGACTCCGCTGTTACGTGCAATAACAAATCAAATCATTCAGTTGTCTTTGCTCATATGTCATTTTAGAGTTGGACGCCTGGCATCTTTTTTTGGCCACAAGTTCGTTTCTGTTTGGTGTGAGGTTCTGTGTTGTGGAGATTCTCAGGATGGATTGCAGGTGCTCATCAGTGAGGCGACTCCTGTGTGCTGTTTTGTTATTCTTTATCACTGAGAAGAGCTTCTCACACAGATATGTGCTACCAAACATGCACAAGGTTCGAGCCGCATGTAGACGGACTTTTTTTGTTCTTCAAAGTCACCAAAGCGCCGTGCAAACTCAGTGCGCAATAACTCTAGTAAGCGGTAAGTGTTGGTAAGGCAGCTGAAGCGCTGCATTATGGGATCTGTAGTTTATTGTGTTACCAGCGCTTCATATACCCGGCTTTAATAACAATAATACAGTATATAAAATGATCTCGGGCGGATATAATTACGCCGGTCGGATGTGGCCCTGCCCTTGAGTTTGACACATATGGACTAAATAGAACTTGAAAAGATATATTTTTCAAATGTGATCGCGCAATTCAGATAGAGTTGGCGACTACAGCCTGCATGCCTCAATGAGTCATCCTCTCCTCGCTCTTACTTTTTTACCGTTCATCTAATGAATACACTGAGTATGGCTTTACCAAAACAATCATTGATGGCGAATAAAGTATCCATTATTCGAGTATGTAGAGCGGGATATATATATATACATATATATATACCAGCGTGTCGCAGCGGAGAAGTAGTGTGTTAAAAAGGTAGAAAAGAAAAGGGAACATTTTAAAAATAACGTAACATGACTGTCAATATACAGTATTTGTTTTGTGAGTGTTACTGAGTGTTGCTGTCATCAAGGATTTGATTATCATTATTTCTTTCAATCAGGTTCGTATTTGTAGGATGTGTTGTGTTCAAGTTACATTCCATGTTTGTCAATCGTTGTAAAGATGACAGGTTTCATTCATCGATTCGTTTCTTACTGCATCAATAAACAGCTCGTCTTCTTCTTTATCTGAGACCTGACACACTGCATGCACGGGTTTTTACACTGTCTTCCTTTAGCGGGACATTGACTTTTTCCACCGTGTGCTTTGTTTCCACAGTAGCTGCATTTATGAATATGCTTATCAGGCGCTTCATATTTTTGCTGCCTTTTCAATTGTGTAATTCGGGTTTTGTTCAGCTCTTTGGAACTGTTGCTTTTATCTGTGCACTGCGTCAGTTCACGTGAGCCACTCGGTGTACTTGCATCGAAGGTTCCCAGCTGTGCTGGTGCCATCTCGTGCTATGTCCATAGCTTTATTTAATGTTACCTTAGTCCTGGCACTTAAAACTTCTCTCGCAGTTTCGCTGAGTTTGTGTCAAACACCACCCTGACCATCTCATCTTCCTCTCCATAAGCACAGTCCTTCACCCGTGAATATTTACTCGTGGCAGTTTGCTATTGGATTGCCGCTGACGGACGGCCTTATATGGGCAGGCACTAAATTACAAACGCCAGCGGCAGCCTGTCTATGAACTTAATTTAAAGTGTAGGTTTACATCGTGCTTTGTTTCAGTAGCAGAACTCATGAATATGGTTGTATATGTCACTTTCGCCGCTTCTTATTGTTTAGCTGCCTTCTCAATTATATAATGCATGTTTTCTTGAGAGCTTTTTGAGGTCTTCCTGGTTTTTATGTACTGCGTGATTACGTGGGAGGCGTGATGATGTCACACGAAACTCCCCACGGCGTTGAAGCTCATCTCCATTACAGTAAATGGAGAAAACTGCTTCCAGTTATGACCATTACGCGTAGAATTTCGATATAAAACCTGCCCAACTTTTGTAAGGAAGCTGTAAGGAATGAACCTGCCAAATTTCAGCCTTCCACCCACACGGGAAGTTGGAGAATTAGTGATGAGTCAGTGAGTGAGTCAGTGAGTGAGTGAGGGCTTTGCCTTTTATTAGTATAGATATATATATATACATATATATATATATATATACATATATATATATATATATATATATACATATATATATATATATATATACATATATATATATATATATACATATATATATATATACACATATATATATATATACATATAAATATGACAGCAACACTCATAACAGTGACAAAACAATTACATTGACAATCATGTTACATTATTTTCAAAATGTTTCCATTTCTTTTTCATTACTTCTTTAACACACTACTTCTCCGCTGCAAAGCGTGGGTATTTTGCTAGTATATATATATACAGCAGTGTGCCACATAGCATCCATTTGGACAACTACTTCCACAGTCCCATAGGGTTACAATAGAGGTCAGATATCCCGACCAGAGAATGAGACATAGCAGACGTAACCAGGCATAGCAAATGAGGCACGTGTATGTCATGTCATTTCCATACAAAGCAATTGCATTGCCAGTACTGTACAGTATTTTCTATCATTATTATAATGTTAACTTTCCCTACTTGCAAGCAAAAAGTTTTCCATATAACAACGTATGCCTTGACTCATAGTCAGCAGTATTCAACTTCACATATCACACATCTCTAGAGCATTTTATCTCTCTGTATTTAGTCAAAACTGGTATACTATAGTATCCCATGTAGTTTTTCTAAGCACTTTTTTTAATGTGATGTTTTCACAATGTCTAAATTCATATGACATCCTGATTTCAAGCCTATAGCTTTCTACATAATGGCCAATGTGAATTTTCACCAACTACTGTTTATCTAGAGACAATTTACATTGACCCTGAATTTGGTTATTAGGTTTGATTATGTGTGTACAGGGTGGTCCAGATCTAATTATACAGATCCAGATCGTCTGGATGACTTTGATTTATGTGGGGACGATTCCAGTTCGACGCAAAGACGATCTTTCATGTCATCAGTTCGCAACATTTCTCAATGGTCTGGGATTTTTCAGTGATTTTCTATGTATTAAACTTAATAAGTTATAGCGTAATGAAAATTGCATAATTAGATCTGGACCACCCTATATGTCTAGCAAAATTCAAAGTCTAAATCATTCCTAGAAGTTTGTTATTCTAAAGATCTTTTAAACTCATAGTTTTACAAAATTAAATCCACTGTCTTGGACCAGGTCAAGTATGTGGCGCTAGTTTATTAATCTCCCCACCAATGACATCACATAATCTCATTTTTAGAACACTCTACATATTAACCTGTCATAGCAACAGGTGCCGCAAAAAATATGGCAGTGACCACAAAAAATAAAATGGCAATGGGGATTATTTCAAAACAAAACATTAAATAAACATCTCCAAATCAAAACATATTGTGCACACAATAATTCCATGAGATTCTCTGACATTCACAACTTAAAAAAAAAAAAAAGTTAAGCACAATTCCAAGAGAAAAAAAGGATTCTGCTTGAGAAGATGTAGTAAAGATTAACAAATCTTGAGTGAGGAGGGTGCACATAAATTCGTCCTGCAAAGGACTGGCCTTGGACAGTTTTGGTTATTGTCTTGTGCCCAAAGCTGCCAGGGTAGTCTCTGGCTCCAAATTACACTATAATAGGAAAAGCAGTTTCAGAAGATAAGAGTGAACAAATTGTCCATTTTAAATATTCAAATTCTGAATTTCACAGAACTCTGTTGATTTGTTTCTGACTTATTCTGTGTGGGAGGCATGTTCCTCGACTGCTTAAATGCCAATGTTTAATGTAGTAGGGCCATTTACAACAGTCTCTCAGGTCTCCGTTATGTCTACAAGGCTTTTCGAAAGTTCTATACGGTTGGATTAAAAACATAGTTCTTTCTAGTCTTATTTGCTTTGATATCTTTACAGCTGAATGCATACACATATTTGGAAGTCCCCTGTGAATAATTAAAAGGCTCTGTACAAAGGTTTCGTTTATTCCCAAGCTGGCTTTCCTAAGTCGGACAGAAGATGATAATAACCGTATTGACCAATAAATTTAATGATTTACTCTTTTCACTGTTTAAAGCTAAAGAAAGTGCTGCATGTGAAGCTTTAATGTCCAATGCTTCACACTATTCAAAGCAAATACATATTTTTGAGCATAACATTCATTATACTGTTTCTTTGGCCTGTATTTTTTTAACATTTTACAAATGAACAGATATATTTCCTTTAACATGCTTTGTAAAAAAAATGCTAAAAACTTAGCATTGTGTGTTTTAACAATTCTACATATCTTATATTAACATTATTACTCCACAAAAAACAAGTTAAAGGAAACTTTTGAAACTGAAAAATTCCAGAGAGGGGCTACCAGCCACAACAGTATAGGAGGCCTCTAACCAAGGTAAATGACTTCTGTTAAATTCAACCAGAGGTTTTTAAAATTGTAATTATAATCCTAGCTGAAGTTTTAAGTGAGCTCATGGTTGTCCTGGAGATAGGAAGAATACACTATTTGATTATCAATACATTACATTTAAAGCAGCAATGAATTTTTGATATGACACACCATATGAACAGGTAGTTACTAGGAATAGTGGAAAAGTTTGGTATAAATATAATTTCATCCTGCAACAGTTCCTAATATAAAGTGCTAGCTTCAGTCAGATTTTATATAGTGCTTTGATCTATTGCAAATCTTTTTTAGAGTTTAGATCAAAAAGTAAAATATAGTGAAATTTAGTTTCCTTTAACTTATTACATATAAAATTATATTTACAGGCTGAACATTTACATGTCCCATGGAATAAACTCAGTGTTTTAAATACTGTACAGAGAAGAACAGGTGAAAAGAAATAATATTATGAATTATGTACAATACCAACCTTCTCTATTTTTCTATATGTGGGACCCTTTTAGTGAGCAGTGGAAGCATTTGAACTGACTAAGGCATGCCGTCACTCGATATTTGTGTTGTACATAGAGCTTAAAGTGGGTCAAAATGCTGAACCAACAGTTCTCCGTTTCTGCTTTATGACTCAGAATGTAGCGACAAAGCACGGTCTGACTTTGAATGGGCCACCTCGGTTCTCCACAATATTGCATGTATTTTTACCACCAAGCTGTCCCCACTACGACACCATCTCATATGAATGAATAATTAACACCACCCATTTATTCTTTCCAACCCATTTTAATACACTGCTCTATAAACTCACTGTGGAGTGCATATAAAATAGCCAATAATCCATAACACTAAGAGGCCATCCAGCTTTCATGGACCTTTGCTCATCTTACAACTTTAAGGGCAGTGTTGTGTTAAATACTCTATAAATTATAAAAAAAATAATCAGATCTTGTTGTCATCCACCTCATTGTGCTCATTTTAATAAAGCACAAGGTATCTAAAGCTGTTTTAACCTGGAGACTAAGGTGGTTCAGTACAATGGTTTATGATGAGAGATGTCAAGGCCATGGGGTCTATGGTATTCAGTCCACAAGCTTTACCTTGTTTTTAGAGCTGGAACCCAGCATTTTGACTTTTTCCATACTGAGACTCATTATGTACTGAAGAACACCATATAAATTGGCAGGTACATATCTTGAATAATAATACCATATAGACCAGTCACCATGGCTTTCTCTTCACATGATTTCCTTGGAAGTACTGAATATTCCTAGAGTGTGGAGGAGGAAGGGATATTCAAAGCAAGCATTAGTGGAGAATTAGTGTGATGTGAAAGATTTAGCAGATTTGCAAGTAGGTTAAGAATTTGGGGGCATTCATTCACTTGTCTCAATGATATTTTAACATTGGAGTGTGGGGTAAACTATGTACAGTAACAATAAGCAGCTTTTAGTTCACTTTATTAATCAAGTGCTGACCAGTTCACTTGACAAGATAAAGGTTACAAAGTTTTAAGGCCTGAGTCCTTCAAAATGTAATGTTACATGATGGTCACTGGTGTAATTACAATTTTTTCTTAACTTGATTTTAATAAGAACAGACACCAAATGATCCACAGTGGTTATCTGAATCTCAGTGTTCCTCTTATAATTGATCAGGTAAAAAGATACGATGACGGCCCACTATGCTCTAGCGGAACTAAGTATGTTGTCCTTTGGACATTGGCATATGGTTCTATTCTCACTGGTACATAAATATAGCCACTGTTGACTAGACGTAAACAAGGAAGACTGAGGAAAACATGGCAGGATAATAGTGAGAAATGTACAAGACTAGATGTTTTTATAGAGCTTGGAAATGGAAAAAGGTTAAATGGTCTATTGTTTAATTATGCCTGAATTGGGGACAACATATGACAGAGTGCCAAGAGAGGAGTTGTGGCATTGTATGAGTAAGTCTGGAGTGGCAGAGAAGTATGTAAGAGTTGTACATGATATGTACAAGGGAAGTGAGACAGTGGTAAGGTCTGTGGTAGGAGTGATGGATGCATTCAAGGCAGAGGTGGGATTACATCAGGGATCATCTCTGAGCCCTTTTTTATTTGCAATGGTGATGGGCAGGTTGACAGTTGAGATTAGACAGGAGTTTTTGTGGATTATGATGTTTGCTGATGACATTGTGATCTGTAGCGAGAGTAATGAGCAGGTTGAGGAGACCCTGGAGAGTTGGGTTATGCTCTAGAGATTAGAGCAATGAAGGTGAGTAGGAACAAGACAGAATACATGTGTGTGAATAAGAGGGAGGTCAGATAAATGGCCAAGATACAGGGAGCATAGTTGGTGTAGGTGGATGAGTTTTTAAATACCAGGGATCAACAGTACAGGGATTGTGGAAGATAGGTGAAGAAGACAGTGCAGGCAGGGTGGAGTTGGGCTGAACATAAGCCAGAAAAAAAAAATAGAAACCAAAATATTAATTAATAGTTGTATTCAAAACAACATAAAATATCTTAATTCCCTGCACTTTAGAGATTTATTGCCAGTCCAGAGATTTGGTTGCTTTTGGTATTACACTGCCATCTTAAATGGTTATGTGGTACCAATGGCCCACACAATTGTAAATAATATGGCAGTGGCCATGATGTAACACACAAAGTGGTGGTGTTCTTAAAATACTAATACAATTTTTGATAAAAATTAAATAAAAGTTGACATTTAAAAAAAAATCTTTGTGCATATACAAAGTTATCTTCAGTACATATAAAAACCACTGAATCATAAAACATATAGACAGAAAGCAAAATTAGGATAAATTATATTTTAATTGAAGAGCACCATGCATGGTGAAATTAAATCCTGTGTGAGATCTGTATCAAAAAGATGGAAAATACTTAGGAAGTCACAACTACTGAATGTTTCTGAAGACATTCTTTCTCATCTGAGCTACACATCATCTTCTAAACAGGTTAAAGAAGATTCTTGATATCCTCTAAATGCTTAGCAAGGTGGGAATATTCTAAATAAAAAGAAACTGTATTCGACCAAACTTTCATTCTGTAACACTTAAAACATAGTATACTGTTCCTAATCTGTATGCTTTTCCAACTTGATTTGCTTGACTTAATTTACATTGTTTTTTTTTAAAATTAGTAGTTGCCTTTTGTTGCTTCATGAAATTATTTGTATTATTTTATTACGCAATATCTATGCTCATACTCAAAAAAAATTTCAAACTCTTCTCCTTCACCTTTGAAAGCGAGCTGCTGTCATGACTGAATATACTGTATTGCTTCTAGTATATTTAACATAGTAAATTGACTTTTATGTAGCAAGAGATATAAGGCACTGGATGTTACTGTCAAATTTTTTATGGACAAAATTAATTTACCGTATATTAAGGAAATCTCTTGTCTCTGTGACTGTTTGCCTTATAAATACTGCTAGAATTATGTTTTTTCACAAATCATTTAAAATATGTAAAACATGAAATAAATATTTAAACTTTGCTTCCAACATAGCTGACCAATTAATCATAGCACATTTTATTGTGAACACTTAAAAAATAAATGGCCAGTATTACAATGCAATTTCTATAGAAAGGTGCTGTACACCATATGTGCAAATGTATATTAGATGATAAAAACTGAATGGGAGTTTGTGTAAAATAATGGACAAGCAGTTTTAAAATAGAGGTCTGGCATTGTGTGCATGTAGTATATTACAAACCTGACTTATAATAGAGAAATTGTATTCAGTCTTTCAGCTGTATAAATCTTGTAAACTCAAGTAAATGTACTTTAAAGTGATCTAAGCATGTCAGGTTACCTGCTTGGAATTTTTGTTGTCCTTTCTGCAGCAAGCTGACAATTTCTTTACTTCCAGATACCTTCAGATAGTGAGCGGCATCAAGACCCATGCTGTCCACAGCCTCAGAATCAGCTCCATGCCTAAGCAGCACTGCCACAGCCTGCACAGAGGCTGACATGCATCCCAGTATTAGGGCTGTCCTACCAAAAAGAAGTCACACATATTATCTGTTCTGTAGCAGTAACAGTAGCAACTATGCTAACCAGTATAGTGATCTGCCACTTCTTGTATTAACTACTGTGTTAATTTCTGACACAAACTTTATTTCCTTTGTACAGTATAGCACTGTCAACATTGACCCAGGGAAGATTTTAAGTGCTGAGTTATTCTACAAAATTTTACATGTATTTTTCATGGGCGGAAAACTTTTTGGTTACAGTCCAGTTTCGATAGCCACGAAGGAATTATTTCTGCCATTTTGAATACAAAATCATAAGAAACATAATTTACACAGTACTGTACATGAAGTGTATGCAATAAATATATGATGTACATAAGCAGAGATTTGTACTGTAAATCTATGATGTATGGCAACACTTTGGCATTGTTACAAAAATATTAAGTTTACAAAAGTTAAGAGAGGAGTAGTAATAATAATAATAATTATTACAACAACCCTATTAACTTATTAGCTGTTTTTGCATTACTTAATGATTATGGAGTTCCTTCTGGGGTTTCTTGAGTAAGACACTTTTATAATAGGTCTTTCTGCCCTGAAAGTACTTTAACCCACTATTATGGTTACTCTGGCCATATCTAGAAATATGTTGAGGAGCGGGGTAGGTCTGTTCTACCTTATGCCTTCAAGTCACAGTGCTGAATGGTGTGGAAGAATAATTTTAAGGATAACATAGCATTCATTGTAAAGAAATAGCTAAAATGGTTAAGACATGTCAGAAACTTGTTCATGCATATCAGAAAACCAGTTTTAAGGTCAAGTAAACAACACAGACAAAAATGTAATGCAAAAAATGCACTGAAGGACTAATAGTTCAGATGACCTGTATTCAACAAGATTAGACATTTCAAGGATTTGAAAATTTCAAGGCTTGTGGCTAAACCTTAAGAGTATAAGAAGAACTAGAAGGTATAAAAATAGACATTTTTTTATATAAATCATTTGGGTGTAAACCAACAAACTAACCAGAGTAAATGTGTGATTGACACTGTTATGTAAATTTTAATTGTTTATAAAATAGGCATACACCTTTCAAACAGTCAAGGTCTGTCTGAAAAGATGATAATAAATACATATATTATTCTGAACTATTATGGGATGTTAAGGATGTTTATGGATGAATCCAAAGATAACTTGACTGGACAGCATTGGCTTTTTGTGTCCAAGAATTACAAGTATATATAAAGAAAAGACTGATTATTTACTACTGGACTGATAGCCAATATTTTGGGTCTACAATAGATAGAAGAACTATGTCCAAACAGGGTACTTATCAGTTCTGATTCCTTTGCTGTCTTATGGACCATTTAAACGGGCAGTTCTTTAGTAAGGCCAGACTTGCTATTAGAAGTGAGTCAAGCATTGTACCGGGTCTATGTGTTAGCTTATTATGGGTCCCGGGACATAAAAAAGTCAAAGGAAATGAAATAGTTGATGATTTGGCAAAAAGCCACTAAACAACTATTTATTGATCTAAATGTTACATTTAGTAAATCAGAAATTAAAAGTCAATTTAGACTGAAAATTGATGACATGTGGCAAAAATCTGGGACACTGATGGTAAGGGAAGACATATGTATAGGATATAAGGATGGATCCTTGGCAAAAGGGGGCAAAACAAGAAGTGAAGAAATTATATTAACACACCTCAGAATTCGGCACATTAGATTAAATTATACAGTATTCAAGACAGGACAGCATCAGTCTGGAGTATCAGTTAGAGACAGTAGAGCATATTTTATTAGGGTGTGTGGTATATAATCTACAACAAGTTCAGTATTAGTATAGGGTTATTAGCATTTAATTGGAAAAAAAAAAATTCTAATTATAGTTTTTTTCCCCCCTCTCTTTCTGCATCACACTCCTGACCAACTGATGGCAGTATTGCAACTTGAGTTGGTTTGCCAACCACCATTAAACAAAAGAAAAAGAAGAGGGACATTTGACCATTCTGATCATGCTGCAGAAGAATGCTCTCTGTTCAAGCATTAGCTTAAGGGCAATACATGATGCAGATGGATGACCTTTTCCTGCCTGATTACTGATTTGTCCTGTTAGAGGATACATTTCGTTATTTAAAATGTTGATTTCTACCAAAATGGATGTGTTAGCACAATGACTGCTTCACTTTACCATTTGTAATACTTTTAGTTTGTGCAATATCATTCATTCTTTCATCAATGCACTGTCTTTCCTTTTACTGGTAAATGTAATTCAAGATTGCTAAATTAAAATAGCTCTCTCTACCAAGAAAGCTGCCTAAAATCCAAGGAGCTATTACCTGATCTCATAGTGATTTCTATGCTGTTTGAATAGCAATTTCACCCAAGAGTGGACATTATCTTTTGTAAGTATAGTCTCACATTTTCCATATAAAGTCGGTGCTGCTCATTTTTCATATTACTTTCTCCTTGTTCACATTCCTGATCATATCCACTATAATATTTGCCCATTAGCACACCTTTGCCCACAGCTGCCTGTTTTAGCTATTGTGTAGCAGCTTTGATAACCTGTTTAGCACCATTGGAGCTTTATATTACTAAGTTCTTTAGAAGTAGGTGGAGACTGGTAATTAAGTCAATTTCTACTTTCTTGTGCCTTGTAATGTTTCTTGCCTAGATCTCTTAGATTTGTAACCTAAGCTCTTCCCTAACAACTAAGACTTTATTCTTCTTCTTTTGTTCATAGTTTTTGTCCTATTTTTTCAGGTCTGAACCTGATCAAATACTTGCCTGCTCTTCTGGTTTCCTAAATACTGACTTTTCCCAAACTCTACCAACAAATTTCCTATTTATAAACACCACAAGCAGCTCTTTTCTCACAGTGCTGTAACAAGTCGATGAAATAGAATTTGTCTCCTTCCTGATTTCCTCTAGTATTGCAAACTTTTGATACTGTTTTAAGTTCTACAACTAAATTCCAATATTAGATAACGGGCACCTGAGAAAGAAACCCACATGTTTTCTAACTTATGCTATTTATTTAATGAAAAAAATGTATCCAACACCAACCAGCACTGTGTAAATATAGGGATTGTGACCGTACCCTTAATGCTCAATTTCAGGCAACCTGCATCCAGCCCTGCAAGCTAGTTCTCCAACTTTGAAGGAAAACCTGGTGGCTGGACTGGCACTCCAACCACTGTAAAAAACTCACACTGTTCCATTTAAACTAGTGTGGTACTAAGGTGTCACCCTTTGCACAGCTGCGTTCAGGTCCTAATTTGGGATCCTGAGGTGGTTCGTTTTGTGCTGTGTGCAGCAAAGTGTGTATCAGTGCATGCTCCCAAACTCACTCTCTCGTGCGCTCAATTCAGGATCTGCCACAGCATCTCTGTTGGGTTTTTGGACTTTGATTAGACCAATCCAGAATTTTAGTTTTGATTCTATGCAGCCATTCTGATGTGGAGTTCTTTTTTTGCTTCAGATCACTGGCTTGCTGTATGATCCAACATGTTTTCAGCTTAGCTCACAGACAGATAAGCAGACATTCTCATTAAGAACTTTCTCGTGCAGAGCAGAAATCAAAGTTTATTCAGTCATTGCAAACCGTCCAGGTCCTAAGGCAGCAAAGCATATTAACACCATTTAACTACCACCACCATCATGTTTGACTGTTCGTATGATGATCTTATTGTAGAGTACTGCAGAATTTAAATCATGAAAAATTCCTGAGGTTGAAATGTTAAATTGAGGATAATTAACATTGGATCATGGTTTATTACAAAATCTACAGTAATCAAAAGAAGACAAAAATGAATTTGTGCAAACCTTCTATAATATGAACTAATGTAAACAATCAACAAATTTCAAGTGCTAAACACATTTCAATGAACATATGCAATGAGTATTTCAGTATTTCAAAGTGCTCCCTTTCACAATGACAGATAAATGTTTAATTAATACAATAATAAAAATGAAAAAGAAAACTGCAACATTTGAATGTTAAGTACATTTGTAAATAATGAAACTCTTTAAAATGATTACATTTTTTTATGAAAATAAACAAATGGAAGGGCAACAGTATACATTAAGAAAATAATTGAAATATATTGCTGAAGGATTGAGAATAATCAGATGGAGTTATTAAAATAACTGTAAAATAAAACAAAATTTATATCCTTAGACAAGTGAAGTCTGATATTTCCTCATTCTTTTTGATTATAAATGATTAAAATTCTGCAACTGAAATGAGTTGTTCTTTATCAAGGTACCGTTTTTTGTTTTTTTTCTGCGTAAATGGAAATGAGGATACTGCCACTTTCTCACGGAAAGCTTGTTTCGGTCTTGTGACTTTTTTCATTTACATCCAAGGCAATTAGTGACTGCGTTAATATGAATGACAGGTCCTGCTCTGCATTAAATGTGGCAACACATTTTTGATTGAATTCATCCATCCATCCATCCATTTTCTAACCCGCTGAATCCGAATACAGGGTCACGGGGGTCTGCCGGAGCCAATCCCAGCCAACACAGGGCACAAGGCAGGAACCAATCCTGGGCAGGGTGCCAACCCACCGCAGGACACACACAAACACACCCAGCACACACTAGGGCCAATTTAGAATCGCCAATCCACCTAACCTGCATGTCTTTGGATTGTGGGAGGAAACCGAGCACCGGAGGAAACCCCGCCGACACGGGAGAACATGCAAACTCCACGCAGGGAGGACCTGGGAAGCGAACCCGGGTCTCCTAACTGCGAGGCAGCAGTGCTACCACTGCGCCACCGTGCCGCCCCATTTTTGATTGAATTCTCGATTTGTAATTGATGTAGAGACAATGTTAACATACACTAGAAAACATGAATAGCTTCCCCATGCGCTGGATCTGCATTGTGTTGTAACAGTGTCTTTATTAAATTTGTGCTGTATTGCAGCTTGTTAGAACATAAAATGCATTTACAAGCACTGGGTACATGTAATAACAGGTTTCCAGGCTTTATTCTTCATCTTTGTTTTCCATCAACCAAGCCAATCCCCATTTATTAACACCTCATTTTGTTGTACTCGGGCTTTCCCCAGTAACCTCGAGCAGAGATATTAGAAAAAAAAACACACAGAAGGCTGCTAGCTAATGAATGGTTAACATCTGCCCTGCTCACATATTATTGGTACTAGTGATAATACTGTTACACAATTGGTTAAAATGTATCAAATACAAAACCCATGTTGTTACCTTTAAAAGTGGTTGTTGCTAATTTAATAAAATGTGATTGTTTTCTTTATGTCATACACAATAGGACCCATGTTGTCTAAGGGTGTCTAATATGTTCATAGAATTATAACCACAAAAGGCATGAGATAATCTTGGTACTTATAAGCAAATACTGTACAAGACAACTGTTTGGATGCTTATTTGTTAGCAGTGACATTCATTTTGCTTTTAACCAAAAAGCCCACTTTGCCTACTGGCTTTATAATTATGCTAATCTTTGCTGAGACAAGAGAAGCCTATAGTTCTTTGGATGTGAATTTGGATCCTACATGACTTTGTTTTTCCACTAAAAAAATTGCAGAAATAGAGGGACTCAAGAAGAAGTCAAATAATTTTTGCAGCACTGCACCCCAGAGTGCCCAAACCAAAATAAATAATCACAGTAAAGAATTGGCATTGGCTAATAATGTCAGTATACATTAAATTGGCAGTTGGTTATCAGGCAACTTTCCACCTTATCTGTATTAGCACACCAAATGTGTTTTGGGGCCATTCCGCCACACCTCCTGCCTCTTATACCATCTGACCAAAGAAAGTATTTGTGTATAAAAGGCAAATGTTGTATTAATGTGAGAAGAGCATAAAAAATCTTTTTCCCTCAAGTTCTTATCAAGTAAAAGAGTTCTACATTAATATGTGTTCGGAAGTGAAGAGACATGCAAAATTCAGGGTTCAGTGTGCAGAATGGAACAGCATTCTGAACCTGTTTAATCCAATTAAGGGCTAAAGGAGAGGCAAAGTCTTTGCCAGCAACATCATGCATAAGGTAGATACCAACACTGAACTGGGTGCCATTCTCAGCTCATTATAATGAAATGAAAATAAATTTGCTGTGGTTTGGAACCTGAAACCATGTTTTGACTCTTGAATTATTTAGTAATATTTTGTACCCAATTAGGAAATTAGATTTGTAGTCAGTGGAAAAAATAGCATTTCTTCACACATACATAACATATGTACACAAGTTAAATGCTCAAACTTTTCCAAAAGAATACAAAAAGCTTAAGATTAAACATACCCAAGAGTTTTCTTGAATTTGTATTTACCTGCCCCAGTGATCAGTGGTGTTGACATCTGCTCCATGCTGCAGTAGTTCTTCACAGACACTCTGCTGATTTTCTTGAGCAGCTATCATGAGTGCTGTCAGTCCGTCCTGCAGAGGAAAAAATACCAAAGGAGTATTTACAAGCAGATTCTCAAATCCACACCCTGCAGTGACCTACTAAACTTTTATGTAAGTTTGTGTATATTGTAAAAAGTTGCCAACTTACAAAGAGTTGTCCAATGAAAAAGTGCTAAACAACAATCGAGAGATTATATTTTAAAAGAGAAAACTACATTGAAGACTGCTAGCACCTGAATAAGTAGACATGATTCTCCAGCGTATAGTAGCATCTCTGTATGGTGGACACCATTTCAAGGTGCATCACAGAGTTTTGATTTTACTGTTTACAACCCTGAACTCTTTTAAGTAGTTGGAGAATGTTATTTCATATACAGTATATATACTGAAAGCATATAGTACATTGCTTCAATTGCCTGATTTTATAATTAGTGCAACTGCACAACAATAATAGATTAAAGTAATGTATTTGTCATACTATACATTTCTGAATGTATCCTAGGTTCATATTACAGAATCCAGACTTTTTCATATAAAACATCTAGAAATTCAATAATTTAGTGGTATTATCTTCAATATTTACTTCACATCTGAGCTATCTGGAGGTTGATTGGTTGCAGTCAATTGACCCAAAGTGAGTGATGTGTACTCGAGTGTGCATCCCGTGATGAACTGACACTCTGTCCTGGGTTAGTTTCTGTCTTGCAACTCAGCGTACTGTAACCCTGCATTGGAATAAGCATGTTTGGGAAAATCCAAAACATTATATAATGTTTAGGGAAAACTTACATTATTATTTTCATTAATGAGAAAATTACTAACTTATCCAGGAAAGGCGCATCCCAAGATGCCTGTGTAATCCTGTAATTTTAAAATATTGTGTAATATTAATATTTTAATTTCGCATTATAATATTCCAGCAATTTG
This sequence comes from Polypterus senegalus, assembly GCF_016835505.1. Classification (NCBI taxonomy): domain Eukaryota; kingdom Metazoa; phylum Chordata; class Cladistia; order Polypteriformes; family Polypteridae; genus Polypterus; species Polypterus senegalus. The sequence goes on from NC_053154.1 coordinate 82,967,806, forward strand.
TTTTTAATTATATGGTAATAATACTATTAATAATGATAATAATAATAATGTATTCATCTTATTGAACATTAAGCTTCTACACTTTTCATTTTAAGCTGAAATTTTGTGTTTTAAAAAGCATATCGTGTACTAGGCACCAGGCTGTGATTGTCTCAGTCAACAGCATTTGCAGTGTTATTGGTTGAATCGCTTATAAAATCATGGCCTCTGTAAATGACTGTTTTTCCACTAATTTAGCCAACTTTATTAGGATTTAATATTTTGTTAAATATGTTAGGTCTTTGGTGGATGACAGACAAGAACTGTCTTGCATGTTCAAATAAATCATTTTTGCTACAAATGTCAGCAAACAATTAATTCTGATTAATAACAACTGAAATGAAAATGATAAACACAATGAAGGTACAGCAACAGGTAATTCTAAAAACCCATTGAAACTCCACATGCACATTTGTAAATTGCAACAAGACTACTCTATTTCATGAAATAAAAATAGCTTTAGCTCAGTAAGATTCCAGGTTTCATCTAGTTTGGCTGGCACAAAATGTTTTTGTGTTATTATCACAAGACACAATTTGAGGATGCTATTAAAAAACAAGGAGAAGTGCATTTCAGGTTAGCAGCGAGCAGATCTTTTTATAGAGCCACATGCGTCTGGGATAAGCTGCCAAGTCATGAAAATTAAGTAGCTACACAGCTAGTATTCTATAAACTATGGGATCATATAAGGGAATAAGTTTACTAAAAGCTGCAAAAATTGGATGTACATGGTAAATTATTTCCTCTCAATTGTAAAAGTTGCTATGTTGCAATTATTATAAACTATTTTAGTTCAGATCTACTGTAATTATTCCAGTTGGTGAAGTGCAGCATTTTTAATCTTTTGTATTAGATGACCTTGGGCTGGTTGATGCTTATTGGATGTATTAAAAAGAGATAAAGAACAGCACTATGGAGCAATAGTAGTGCTTCTTCCTCATAATTTTAACATCCAGGGTTTGGATTCTGTGTCCATTCTTTGTGTGGAGTTTGTATTTTCCATCCCTCTGTGTCTTTTATCGGATTCCTTACAGTTAGCCTGTTTTTTTTCTGTCATCCCCATAAGACATGTATTTTTAATTATTGGCACCGTAGGTTGGCACTTTGTGAATGTATGTATGAGTGTACCCTCCAATGAACTTGTGACCCAGGATGTTTCCTGCCTTGAGCTCATTGCTTCTGGGATAATTATTGTAGTATTGGGAGAGAGTAAGCATGTGCATAGCGTGCAATCAAGTGAGTAAAAACTGAACAAAAGTTATAGGTATAAAAATAGTTTTAACTGGTTTAAAGTTTAGTAAATTTAGTACAGATGGTTTAAATTATAAGCACAGAGGTAGCACAGAACTAGCATTCATGTCTTACAGCACCAGAATCTGCATGGGATTTGCATGTTCTTTTCACACATTTGTGGATTAATTTGTATCAGTGAGTTCTTAACTGCAGATGATTAGCTCTTTCAACACTGAATATTGGAAACGCATCAGTTATACTTCTCACTTGTCAAAAATATTTAGTCCTTCATGTGCTGTGATGTAAACAACATGAATCCACTGTGCCACCAGATCATCCTGCTTCAAAGTAGTATCTATAGCAAGTAACTGGATTAAAACTAAACTCATACTTAATTACTTGTTTCTGATTGTGGAAAAATAATAAACAGTATTGATCAATCTGGTGTATGTGACAAAAGCCATGCAGACCCCGTCTTGTCCATAGTGCAAATGACAAGTGCAACTTCTTGTTTCTCCTAACAAACAAAAAACCACAAGTGACCAACTGATGAACTAAAACCACAAGTGACCAATTGATGAACTTAAAGGATGTGGTAAATGCTGATCCAAGCAAAATGTTGTAAGATGTAACGGTTTGAAATTCTTGTGCAACTAAAGTCATAAGACAAAGGCTCTATAAAAGATTTGGGACACCGACCCCTCGAAGCAGATGAAGGGCAGGTGTCCTAGGACTGTGCTTCTCTGTCATCTTACCTTTGCCTGGTGTGTATTAATAAAATATTTTTTACTAACTTTAATTATATCTCTCTGTCTTCAGTCACAAGAAACGACACTATAGAAAAAGTGTCAACATGATACAGATTTTACATATTGCATATTCTTTTCTGCTTGGACATATTATCCACCACATTTAATACAGTATATAGCTATAACATCACTTCAAAGCTTGTGTGTGTGTGCTTAAACTTTCAATCACTTACAGTTACTAGACTGGAGAACATGTGTACACGATGACAACAACAGTAATTAGCAATAAAAAAAATGCATTAATTATTGCAGAATAACAATTTTTTGCAAAATTATGCAATTATTGCCAGATAACAAAATACTTTTAAGAAATAACACAATGCTTTTTTTTTCTTGAGTGATGATTTAACTAAATACAACTACATTTCAGACAAGTGATATAATTAAAATGGTCTTCAATGGTAAAATTATTAAAAATTGGTTGTTTTTATTTGATCACTCAATGCAAATGCAGAATAATCTAAGTGACCAGGGTTATCTTATTATACAGTGTGCCTACTATAAAGTATGTTAGAACAAAAAATGGATTTGCTGAAAACTGCATTAAAGGGAACAAAAATCATGCAGCATTTGAAAATCACATGAAGTTTCAGGTAATATGTCACCTAATGCTCTTTTCTGCAGCTACCTATTTTAAAAAGTTGAATAAAAGGGGTTAAGAAAATATGCTAGACAGTAAAGTAGGTAGGCTATATCTGTGGTCTGTAAAATAAAATTGGAAACTACAATTGTAATATATTTAATATTCCCTACCAGTAACTAGTAATGCAAAGTTGACTGACTCATCCTCTCATTTGCTGTTTCTTCAACAAAAACAGTATGCTCTGCTTATTAACAAAGCTGAAATTTGGCAGATTTGTAAATCTACTGCACTTGGTATCCACCAAGAAAATAGAGATACTCATTGAACTACAGTAATAATATTAGCCCTTGGTAAGGAGAAAAAAAATCATATTACCTATTACTTCTGATACATCAAGTAACTGACTGCACTATAACTGAAGCCATGATCTTAGGAAATTTCTTGGGCAATGCTGGTCACATCAGGTAATACAGTTAGTTTTTGTATTAAGAAATTTAATATTAGTAATTTGATTTCTTTCTTTTTTATAGTCAACATGATGATTAACAACAGGAAGCCTAAACCATGCATAAAAACTAATTCATAAACAGTATAAGAACCTAAGAAAATAAAGCTGTAAGAACAGTTTGAAAAAAAATCCGTCTGAAAATGATTTTGCAGCAAATACCATATGAAATAATAAATATTATGCAATTCTAAGTTTGTAAATTGTATGAAGAATATATATAGTATACACTGAATGAGTATCAGTTCATGTACCTAAAATGTAAAGCAGTTCCTCTTACCCTGTCAGGCTTATTAACAGGTGCTCCATTACTGCATAATAAAGATGATGATGGTACACATCCTGACTGAGCTAAAAGCAAGAAGCAGCCATTAAAACTCCTCACAGACATTACACAGGTCAATTTTTGTTTTACACTATAATCTAACTACATTAAACAAGAATAACAGAAAGTATGCAGTGTGCAGTTTGCAGCTGCCAACATCTGACTTTGTGTTTCCCAAGCTCTTTTTTATTCATTTGATCAAAATACACTCCTACTTAGTTTGTTTATTTCTAGATAAAAGACAGTTTGAATTATGTTCAGGAATAAAATATTCATAATTTTCCACCAAGTAACACAGTGTAACCTGTCCATTGGTTTTATACCTGGACTAAAGTAACATTAAAAACTCCAGCTCATTTCCCATTTCTATACAGTAATACAATAGAAAACACTCACACTGTCAGGGCTTGTTAAGTGTAAATAAAAGGCTGAGGTAACCTGGCAGAACAGTTGAACAGGGAAGTGGAAAGGTTTATCAGATGTCAGGGAGAAAACCAGAAATCCACGTTGGCATATGAGAGAACTTTAAATTTGTTAATGTGATCTTTCTTATATGCCAATATGAATATAATGGTTCCAGTGGATCAGTATTCAGTGGGACTTGTTATTTTATGATGTGCCGTAGTAAGGGGAATGAGAAAAAAGGTAGAAGTATAGAAATTACACTTTCAGTAAGCCCCAAAATACTAAAGGGTAGACCGCCCTGCAAAAACCGAACCATTTAACAAGCAATTGGGATCTGCTGGGAAGCCAGTGCAATACTTGGAAGAGTGGCAAGTGGCAGTAAGCTTATCCTAAAAATTATTAAGTGAGGTGCTGCTGTCCACCTCAAAACCAGGACAACCTAGAACAGAGAATGGATTACTTTTAAAAACAGAAGACATTATAAGCGTTAATGAGACCGAATGCTAACAATCAGCATTGACTTCAATGCCAGTTTCACTTATGTAATCATTGAAAAATTGTGATATGCACAAACAAAACATTTCTAAACAAATTAAAGAGTGAAATCTAAAAAAATTAGATTCAGGAAATGTGTTCATACTTTTTAAAGTCCTCTTTGGATTGTTTTGAATTGACACAATATATTTAGAAGGTCATAATAGAAGTTACACTTGAAAAAGAAGTCTAATTAAATATAATTATTTGTTGGAATGAAAATATGTAATTTCTGCCGAACTCCAGGCCAATTGTTTATAAAAAAGAAACATATTTTTGTCTACAAGGAAATAACCATCATTTTTATACTCAAAATATTAAAAAAATTAAAGAGAACGTACCAGTGTAATGCAAAGCTGTACGTCCAATGTTGTCTGTTAAATCCACTGGGATTCCATGCTGTGATACAAATACATACAATAAAGCTCAATATTGTTCAGCACTTTTTAATGAAGGAAATAACAATAGTTTAATTAATTAATTTGAAGATCTGATTTTATCTCTAAAGCAAACTTTACAACCATACAGCAAGCTATTTCTGGTCCACTTGGCTTTAAAAGTATTATTATTAATTTGTAATAACTTTTAATTTAATACACTTAGGGTAGGGTCTGTTGTGAGAGTGATGCATGTCTTACGTTAAGTATCCCGACAAATAACATATTAGTTCTTAGTTGAAAAGCACTCCAGGGACACTCTGATTCGCAATGTTATTTTTCATTTTCATTACACTCCACAAACAAAATATTAATACTTGCGACATAGTTTACTTATGTAATTCAGTTTATTTAAAGAATATTATATGATTTAATCCATTTTGTACAGCATGTTACAGTAACATATACTATAAGAAAGACTTCAGGAATTGTTAGTATGGTCTTTGAGACACAAAACACTATACACTGCTTCATGTTCGATAAAATGCATAAAGCCAAAAGAGAAATAGACCATGCATTTCACTTGAATAATTAAATAATAATGACACTTTACAATGAATTAATGCAGTACAGCTTCTTACTAGAGTACGGCAATCAGTAGATACACTAACCTGTAAACAAAGCATTGTCCAGTAGAACTTTTAGGTGCCTAATTTTACTAGTGTGGTAAAAGGCTCTTTTTCACCTATAGCCACAATAATTTATGCTGCCTTCTCCCCTCAAACCCATCTTCACATTTGTCCATTATTACAGACCAGAGTTGTTGTACTATCTCAAAGAAAGCAATCTATTGTAAATCACTAATTTCTTCTCCCAGATTGTAAAAGAATTTGTTTACTCATTATGTCCCAGAGACAATAATCACATTTCTGATTATTTTACTTTTAAGCTACTCTTAAACCAATGCAAATGCAGTATATATCATCTGAAAAATACAAGGGCAACACCTACATGTCCTTTCAGTATATTAACATGGACTAAATAACAAATACAGTGAATCTGAATTGAGCAGTTAAACAAGTAAACTACATGAGTTGCATTAACGCTGTGCCATTACAAACATAATGAACCAGCAAGTAGGGGCCTTTAGTTCACAAAAGGAAATCTTCATTAAAAATAAATAGTAATTAAAAATAAAAGCTCTCAAACACAAAGCAGTTGGTAAATGGTAAACATATTGCTAGTGTAGTGTACAGCAAATAAGAGAACTTCTTGAATGAGAGGAACACATTGCATAAAGCGCTTATTGTGTGACATAATAAAAATGCCTGTATGTCAGTGTCTCTCCAATCTCAATTCTTTTTTCACTATCAAAAAGGCATATGGAGATCAATAAGAAAATATTTACATTTTATAATGAACTAACTACCTTACATTTAGTAATAATTAAGGTAAAGACAGATAAGTTACTTGTACACAAGCTTCATGAAAATAGGAAAATGCATGTGAATTTAAAGTTATTTTCTGTAACTAGCTCATAAATATAGCAATGATCAATATACTACCAAATTATATAGGGTTGTAGTTAATGAAGTAAGAAGCCAGTCATCATAGTTACAGTTTGCTTATATCTTTACACTATAATTGATTAAGATTTAGCAGTCATTTGTTGTATAAGAATGATGGAAACCAGTGCTCAAGTCAATGTTATAATCTTGTTCCAACTATTGCCATACTTGAAATTCAATAGGACTTTTCTTTTATGCAAATATTCCATAACATGAGGTCTTAAATTTCAAAGAATGGTGAGTATCAAATGAGTGTTAAAGTACCACTATATTGGTGGTGGTTAGGTTGATTGAACCAGAAAATTAGTTAGTTGATCCAGTCATCTACAGTGGTTAGCACTGTAGTCTCTAATCTTCAGGGCCTTGGGTTTAATTTCAAGTCTGAACTGTCTATGTAAATTGTGCTTGCTCTCACCAAGTCCATGTGGCTTTTCTCTGTAGATGGTATTACCTTTCTTGTCTATAAACATGTACACATAAAGTTACTTGGGAACTATATATTAGTCCATTATGCATAGCTGAAGTGTGGACTGTGATGTACATAGAACTGGCTCTTTCCTTTTGCCAAATTTTGTCAAAAATATTCTTTAGCTTCACACAACCCTTTAATGGAAAGTAAACTAAGAAAAAATGTATATATATGAATTTACTAATTAATTTCTTGTCAGTTTTGAATATACTGTATATTTCTAATTTTTCTTATACAAATATTTGTTTAAATTGGATTTTGTACTACAGCTTAGGTATACTTTTACAAATGGTAAATAACTTACTTGAATGAGAGCTTTAATGGAATCAGGTTGCTCATATTTTGCAGCAAGATGAAGAGCACTACAGCCTGTGAAACAAATATGAGATTATTTGAAGATCACATGGTGCTCAATATTGTTATAGTTGATCAGTAATATATTTAAGAATTAGTGATGATAAACATATCTCTAGTGTAGCTGGACATGTATAACTGCATAGACTAACCATTGGTTTCTTCATATCGTTCTGAATGGCCATCTCACATTTATACTCAGTGTGCTAGATGTTTTCTTATGGACATTTCTGTTGCATAATTTCACAGGCACACTATAAATATTATGAATTCTGCACAAACAATGTATGAAATTACAATTTATCACAACTACGATGAAAATACAATTAAACCTTTATGGGTAGAAAAAAAAAATTTTGGCAAATAAAAACTAAATATCAAAGTACTTTAAATATGTGCTAGAAATATTCAGTTACCATTGTCATCTCTAGCGTAAACATCTGCTCCGTGAGTCAGCATCAGCTCTAGACACTCGGCAGCACCTCGCATTGCTGCCATGTGAAACCTGCAGAGAAGAAATGCAGAATGAAAATCTTGCCACACTAGCAAATTTGGTGCTAAACCAAATTAAGTCCAATTATGAAAATGCACTCTTATGGGTTTTGTATTAAATATGATGGAACAAGAAACGGTGTAATCTGTCAGTCATGATTAGATTTTTCAGTAACTCAGTGTCTAAATAGCATTTGATTGGTGTACTTGACTTAGAGAAATTAGTTGTAGAATTCCTACTTTTCAGTTACTGTGGATATAGAACTGAAAATATTATTAGTGAGTGCAGCAGCAGTGGTGCTGCGGTCATGAGTGGAATAAAGGGTGATGTACATGCTCTTCTGCCAAAAAAAGCTTGCTAGAAAAATTCCATACATACATTGTTACAACCACCAGTTGCCCCTGACAGTAGTTCATGCAATTCAAGAAAAGCCATGTCTTGTTCTCTTCATGGATTCTTTCACAGAAGCTACATTTGATAGCATTATGATACCCCTGTAACAAGGACCATTGTTGAAAATAAAGATGACATTTTCCCAGATACAGCAGAAGACAAAAATGCATCAGTGAATATCTGTAGAGATGCATCAGGGCTTTTGAGTCAAACAAACAGGCATAGCTATTAGAACTGGGAAAGTATCTGGCACGCAGCAATTTTTGTGCTGTGGACATGTGTAAGGCTGGTAAATGTGTAAATACCTACAGGAATATAAGGGCTAGCATCCTGAGTTACATAAATTGTATGTTACTTCACTGGTAATTGGCATTTCTACAGCATCATGTGAGTTTCTTTTCTGTCCTGAATTCTCATTCTTTTTCTTTTTTCAATGATACAGAGCAGAAAGACCAATTTAGTCACATTATCTCACAAGAAAGCAACAACTAACCCCTTAGATGTAGATAAATGTATTAAGGCATTTGCCAAGGGAACCAGAGAACTGATGCTGTCATATGATACAGACAGATTTTCCTAATTTGAATGGTAAAAAACAAACATGTTAGCAAATGTAAATAATGTGCATGAATTACGTTTTAACTATTAATTTTTCTTGGATTCCATTTGTGAATGAAATTAAAATTTAAAAGTAATATTTTGATTTAAGAAAATTGTTCTGAGAATGATTCTAGTCAAGAAGCTGATTAGAAAATAACTCTTTTTGTATAACTGCTTTTTGGTGCAAGAGATTTGCAACTTTTAATAGACAAACTTTCAATGCATTTTTTCTAAAATTATTCTTAGAATTATTGTGTTCAGCATTCAAGAAACTGATTTTTAAAATTGTTCAAATTTCTTATAGCCTAACTCTGTTTTATGGAATAGATTTTTTGTTACTAGATATTGGTTTGATTTTCATTGATTGAATAAAATTAATACATTTAGTATCATCTATGGAATTTTATGACATATCCTTAATAATCTTGCATTACTTTCGAGGCTTTGACTGGTTTTATTAGGTACACAAAGTCAACATTACTTGAGAAAAATAGCCCAACCCCGAATTTCAAATGACCAGAGTAGTGCATTCTAGTACTGCCCTTGCTTCCCAGCCTCCTTGTAACGATGCAGCAGTGCTACCACTGCATATCTGGGCCATCTTTAATCAATAAAAATTAATGAACATCAAGGTAAAACTTACGATGAACGCCCTTGCTCATCAAGTTTGGTGGGCTTTATAGTTCTCCGAGAAAGGACTGCTGAGACCTTGTTCACATCTCCTTTGTCTACTGCTTTAAGAAGCTTCTGATCATCCTTTCCCCACCTCTCTGCCTATTGGAGTAAAATTAACATGTTAAAGTATGTTTTATTAACAAGCAATATTATGCAAAGCATTTTACATAAAATAAAGTGCTTATTTGGTATTTTTCTGGTATTCCGCTTAAATCTTCAGAACATGAAAAATATGGACACACCTGTCACTCCAGCAGTTTTGGAGCCCCAAACTCATGTACAGTATCTCTTCCAGCAAGTTATTATGTTCTAAACCTTCTTATAATAAGTAAAACTTAGCAGAAGTGTGGCTAACTCCCACATCCTTTTAAATATCCATCTAAGAGTTGGCTGTGTATTCCATAGGTGTGACATTTCTAATTCTTCAGTTCACCTTTGAAATTCTAGGGAATTGAATAGTTGATAGTGATTCTTCATAACTGGAACATACAGTCTGGTCCATATTTTTCAAAATGAGGACTACCGTCCCACTCTGGCACCCTATATTTACTACCACAGCCTTCCAAACATTTAACATTATCAAACAACATTTAAGATTCAAGTTAATCAAGACACACATTCCACTACCATCACCTTTACCATTATAAAACGTCTCCTCCACCACCATTTACATAAGCCATAGAAATGGACCTCCTGAATATTTTGCTCAGTGTGACCAGGTGGCCAGTTTTAGGAAGAATCGTGGCTGTTCCAAACTTCTTCCATTTAAGAATGGTGAAGGCAATGGTGTTCTTGGAAGTCTTCAATGTTGCATGAATTTTTTGTAGCCTTCCCCAGACCTCCACCTTGACACAATCCTGTCTCTAAACTCTGAAGGCAATTCTTTTGACCTGGTTCGATTTTGACTCTTCACACATTGTCACATGTGAGACCTTATATAAACAGGTTTATGTCATTTCCTAGTTATATGCAATAAAAGTAATTGTCCAGTAGTGGGCTCCAAATAAGGTGTAGTAACATCTCAATGACAACCAATAAAATGGAATGCACCTGAGACGAGTTTCATTTGTTACAGCAAAGGTTCATAATACTTGTATCAAGGTGATATTTCAATATTCTTCAGGTGTCCTTTTCAGCATGGAAATAACCTTTAACCTTTTTTCTTTTGTAGACACACACTGCCCTACACTAACTATATTATATAAGTGTGTGTATATTGTGGCCACTAGAAGGCGCACCAGCTCCCCAAGCCTGGCACAGACAGATACCACACACAAGTCTCTGCAACACACGTTTTTTATTCTGATGTGGGAAACGTTTCCCAAGTTTCCTACCTGCACAGCACAGTACAAATAAACAACCCAACACAGCACTTTGTTTCTTTCATTCTTTCCTTTTCTCTCTCCTTCCACCTCCATTCCTCTGGCCAGCTTCATCCCTCTTCCTCCCAACTCTGGCACCCCGAATGAAGGCAGGCAGCTACTTTTATGCTGCAATTGGTAGTACTACATGTGGAAGCCCAACAAAGTAGGGCTTTGCAAGTCCCCCTGGTAACCCCCACAGAACTCAACAGGTCTGTGTTAAACTCCAACTCCCATGGAGCCATATGGGAATCTGAGGCACTGCTACAACCCAGGGGGACTGCCATTTAGCACTCCAAGGGAAGTAGTGCCCTGTGCACATCTGCTCCCCCAGTCCTTCCTTTATGACAGCATCCCGAATGGGAAAGGGCCCCGGCTGTCCGTCATATACAGTACACACTTATCTACTGTTTCATCAAACATAATACAACCCCAATTCCAATGAAGTTGGGATGTTGTGTAAAACGTAAATAAAAACAGAATACAATGATTTGCAAATCCTTTTCAACCTATATTCAATTGAATACACAACGAAGACAAGATATCTAATGTTCAAACTGATAAACTTTATTGTTGTTTTGCAAATCTTCACTCATTTTGAATCTGATGCCTGCAACACGTTCCAAAAAAGCTGGGACAGGGGCATGTTTACCACTGTGTTATATCACCTTTACGACTAATTTCACTAATTTTCGTCCTGTTTCTAATCTACCCTTCATTTCCAAAGTCCTTGAAAAAATGGTGGCTATTCAACTTCATTCTCATTTATCTCAAAATAATCTGTATGAACAGTTCCTGTCTGGTTTTCGCCCCCTCCACAGTACAGAAATGGCACTTATAAAAATTACTAATGACCTCCTTATGGCAGCTGATTCTTGTTTAATTAATATTCTCATCCTCCTTGATCTGAGTGCAGCCTTTGACACTATTTGTCACACTACTCTTCTCAATAGATTATCTTTGATTGGCATTGCCAACACTCCACTAGATTGGTTCAGATCCTACCTCTCAGGCCACACTCCGTTTGTTCAGCTTAAAACTTTCACATCCCAACCCACCGCTGTTACTTCAGGTGTGCCCCAGGGATCTTCCCGTTGGTAATATCTTTCATAAATATAACATTAGCTTCCACCGTTATGCTGATGACACCCAGCTCTATCTCACTAGCAGACCTACTGCTTCCTTTTCACCCTCCTCACTTACTGATTGCATAGCAGAAATCAAATCCTGGTTTTCTTCAAATTTTCTTAAATTAAATCGTGACAAAACTGAGCTTCTCCTCATTGATACAAAATCAACATTATCCAAAACTGATCACTTTTCATTTGTTATTGATAATTCCTCTGTTCCCCACAGGTTAAGAGTCTGATAGTACTATGATAGTACTTTATCTTTTCAGTCCCACATCAATAACATCTCCCGGTCTGCATATTTCCACTTGCGTAACATTAATCGTATTCGCCCCTCCCTCACTCCCCACACCACTGCTATCCTTGTTCATAGCCTTGTCACTTCTCGTCTGGATTATTGCAATTCCCTTTTCTTTGGTCGTTGTCGCAAATCTCTTTATAAGCTTCATCTGGTCAGTAATTCAGCTGCCCACATCATTACTAGAACTCCCTCTATTCACCATATCACTCCCGTTTTGCAGCAGCTTCATTGGCTTCCAGTTCAGTTCCGAATTCAATTAAAAATTTTCCTACTAACTTTTAAGGCTGTCCACAACCTTGCCCCTCCATATCTGTCTGACCTCCTCCATGTTGCCATTCCCTCCCATACCCTTAGATCCTCTTCCTCTATCCATTTTCACTTTTCAAATCTATACTTAAAACTCATTTGTTTAAGACTGCTTTTTCTCTTTGATTACAATTGCTCTGTCTGATTTTAACTTTTGTATTTTGCTTTTGTTTATAATCTGTGTTTTGTCTATTGTTCGGTGTCCTTGAGTGTTTAGAAAGGCGCCTACAAACAAATAAAATGTATTATTATTATTATTATTATTATTATTATTAGTATGTATGTATATACACTCGCTGAGATGTCAGGAAAAAAATGGGTATATCCTTTGGAAAAAATACATCCATGTTAGGAAGCGGTGTAAAATCTACATATTCAGTTCCCAAGCACTTATCTGAAGTTATGAGGCAGCCACCATGCTTGTTATATTTTATACAGTGATTGTTAAAACACAAAGTAAGGATTCTCATAAACCATTTAAATTGGCCTACCATTTGTGTGCCTAGTTGTCATAACAGCATAATGAGGAATTAAACTATTAGATATTTTGAACTTTTTTTTCATTTAATACTGTTGTCTAACTGGGAATAATTTTACATGCAGTAATGACACCAAAATAAATTCCATACCATGTGACCAAAATAATACAAAGAGGCTCATATATTTTCAGTATAAATATTCTAGAAGTCCGCAGATAAGACCTTAATTTTAACAGTATCTATCCATCCATCCATCCAAGTTCTGATCCAACTTACAGTATTTTATTATAGAGTTGCAGAAAGCTAGACTGTATAGTAACAACATTAGCTGTCTGAAAGGGACCATCACAGGGTACACTCATGCACACACTCTTGCAATAACATATACTTTAAAGATTATATTATTGACATTTTTAAAAATTAAAATTCAAATATATATGAAACTGACACCAACCTTTTTCTAAATGTGTTAGAAAAATTTGAGATTTGCAAACTCATGCTCAATGAAGACATAAGAGAAGAAGCAATCCACTGGAAAAACAAGTTATCATACCCTGTATGTCTTTCATTGAATTGCCAAAGTAAGGATGTCATCTCTCTATTATAAAAGAAAATCTTGAGACAGAACGAGACTGTTGCCAAGAGATTTTTTCAAGTTGGTAGAGGGGGTTCCGCCCTCCTCTCGACCATTTTCAGTTAATGGTCCACGGCCACAGTCCCCTCACGTCTCATTTGTGTGAATGGTTTTGTCAGACACAGTTCTTGTGCTCTCAGCTCTTATAAATTTTTATGTTTTCATCACTTTACGTTCCCAATAAAAGAAGACTTATTATGTCCAAATCTTATTGAAAAATATCATCCCGAAGGGTTATCAATAGAAGAAATGAGTACATGGGCAATCCTACCACAGAGAAATGATGAAGTCAAACACATTAACGTGAAAATTGTCGATTGTTTACAGGGCAGATTGATTAATTGCGTATCAATAGACTATGCTGAAAAAGTTGGAGGTGATGGTGTGGAAGATGAAAACATCAACTCACAATATCCTGTAGAATATCTACAACCATTAACACCATCCAGTCTTCCGCTGGCTGAATTACTGTTGAAAGAAGGATGTATCATAATGTTATTACGTAATTTATGTATGAGTGATGGGCTATGCAATTGGACAAGATTAATTGTACTGAAAATTGGTCGAACAATTCTAACATTAAAAATTATAACAGGCAACAAGAAAGGTAATGTAGTACATATTCCACAGATAACATTAGACAATCAAAGGAGATCTTGATATGCCAATCGTATTAAAATGTTTACAGTTTCCCGTTACAATAGCTTTTGCTATGACAATTAACAAATCACAGAGACAAACATTAGAAAAAGTCAGTTTATTTATTAGAGAGAAAGAAATGATATTTACTCACAGGCAACATAATTTTCTTTCAATTTATTACGTTTTACTATTTTTTACTATGGCTAATTATTTTCTGTAATATAAAATAGTTAGTTCTATTATGCATATGTAACAATTCTCAGGAAAATAACAATCTGTTTAAATTGTACATCAGCTTCTCCATACACAAGCAGCAGAGTCGCAAAGTGGCTAGTGTATAGCACCTATCCGGGGGTTGGCAAGCGAAGCGAGAAGGGGGCAGAGCCCCCTAGTATAAATAAATATTAAACATTCACGCAATCTTGATGCCATTGCCTATTAAAAATGCACTAAGTCTTGATGTTTTTTCATATCAAGTTTTTGATCATGTTTTTATTTATTTTGTTCTTAAATCATTATTCATGTTTTAGACTACTTTCCTTATTTCTTGATTAAGATTTGTCCTTTCACTTGCAAAGACCATCCAGCTTGGTTTGTTATAAAATCCTGTGTGTTTGTTCAGTAACAGAAAGCTTTGGAATGACTAAACATTTAGCTAGTCTTTTTTTAGCAATTTTGTTTACAACATCCTCAAAGATGTGTATGTTAGATTAACATGTGACTGTGTGAGTCTTTGCACAAATGGGCCCTTTGATCAATTAGCATCCCATCCAGTTTGTTTCTGATGCTGTTCAGGATAGACTCTGGCCTAGTGTAACTGTTAATTGGATAGGTGAGATACTGTTATGTTATTTTGTGTTACTGAAAGAAAATGCATGTTAATATTTGGCACAAATCTCTCTATTTTTAAAAAAAATCCTGGGACGAGATAAGACTTTTTAGCCTGAGATGATTCAAGACTTTTTCAGAGAGATAATTTCAAGTCCCACGAGATGAGACTTTGTGCCAAGAAATTTAACCACTCCCAGGGCCGGAAATAAAAGACAAAAAATAGATGACAAAGTAGAACTTCATAAAGAGGTTCAAAAATGTTGTTGCAATACACATGCAGAGCAGGTTAGAGATAATGAAAATACTAAAATTCGAAGGTCTCAAAAAAATGATAGTAAAGACCGCATTAGTGCAAACAATTGGAAATTATTACTCGGTGAAATAACGGAACAGTGAAAAGAGATCGAATATATGGACATAGGTGATATGATAGAAGTATGTAGATATCGTTTGGCTTTATAGTTTAAGTCGGAGACTTGTAGATCGTCTAATTTGTGTTGCCATCAGGGAAAATTGGTGTTTCTTCCCAATGAAGAGGCGTATCCGTGAGAAATAAAAGATTTGTTATTTGGTAAAAGTGAAATACACAAACACTACAGGCAAAATATACGAATCTACAACAATCTGTTCGCGTTTGCATCATTCAGTGCTCAAAACGCAGATTTGCAGGATTCAGAGCCATACTCTATGAAAATCCACATACATGAGTGGCAGAGACGCGAGGCTGGGAGGTTGGCGAGCAAAGCCCCCTACTATGAAGATATTCAAATCGCTTTAATTAATACAGCGACATAAACGTCTGAATGCCTCCTACATTTCCACCACTGAAATATGAAAAGTGAACAGTGAGGAAAGAAAAGTACATGACGTTTAGTGTTTGTTTTGTGGATCAAGGTTTAGCCCAGTTTAATAATGTCAAGATAAAATTTGAGGGCTCTGTCAAGAGAGATTCAGATCTATTGCAAGGTCTGGAAAAATCTCAAAGTAGTCTGTTTCTTAGCTGGAATATAAATGATGTTACTCATTCATTCTTTTAAAAGTAAGCCAGTCACATTTGTGATGACCACAGACCTTCCTTGACTAGCAGCCCCTTTCAAAGTTCATTTTACACACCAAGGCACACTTTAGGGTTCAGCAGTATAATTTGCTGATTTTTGTAGCGCTCACACAAAATCTGCATCAGTGTCTACATCTTGCCTCTTAATTAAAGATGTCCATTCTAAATAACTGTTATTAAAGCATACTGTAAACATAGTTTTAGAACCATGGAAGAAACAACAATAAATTAAGGCAGTCCAGACATGACCTCAGCTTTACCTGCACAACACTGTCATTATCACACCAGGTGTAAATATGTAAATGCACAGACTCCAGTTTATAGGGCCACTTGTTCGTTTCATTAGATTAAGAGCATGAAGGGAAACTATATGACTGTGAACTTAAATCACTTAGCTTCTTGTTCAGTACTATGCTGTATACTGTAACACTGAGTGATCTACTAAATCTGCTTGTTTTCCAATCATAACAAATAGAAATGTAACCATTGTTCTATGGTTGTGTACATACAACCTGTTATTGGGATATTGTTTATTGCAGAAAGTTATTGACTGAAATATAGCAGATATGCTCAGGTTCCAAACAGGTGAGAATGGAAGAACCAAGTTGAGGAAATAAGTGGCCGCTCTGCACTTAGCCCTTCCTTTACATGCCAGTTTACAATAGCCTGTCCTACCTTGTGTCAGTTCTGTTGCTATGCAGCAGCATCCCTCAAGCTCTGATAGTATATCTGTGTGGCAGCAACTATTTAGAGCTTCTGTGTGATTTTGGGTTTTTTTTGGGTCTGTCTTGAGTTTTTTGTATTTTAAATTGTGTCTTGCATTCTAATTCTTTCTCAAATCTAAAGGTTATATTTTTGGATTCTGGCTGTATCTTTGTACCATTGAATTTTGTTTTTGTTATTCACTGCCTGCTCGTGCATGATCTTCTGTGCTTTGTGACGACTGTTTTGAGATTATGGATTTGTTAATTAAAATAAATAAAGTCAGTTCCCTTTTAGTCATACCAGTTTCCATATCATATTTGCACAGTAACCAGAGTTTTTGCTGCCTGATGTACTTTACAGAGAAACATGGCATATTGCAGTCCTTCATCTCAGGCTTTAAGGTAGTGGTGTTGTGCTGAGAATTCTCTTGTGGCTGTGGAGACATCAGGGCACTGTGCATCTGATAAAAAGCTGGTTGTCATTAATTGACTCCATCACCCTGAAATTGATTTGTGGGATGGAGTAATGTTTGTATTGATCAGCTGCCTTGGCACAAGACACAGAGATTCAGCTTTTCTGTAATCTTAAATGTTTCATGCTTCTAGATTAATGATTGATCATAATCACAGGGGTATCAGTGTGGTCAGGAATGTCACGCCTAAATGGGATAAATTACCTATATTTACATGAAAGCCAGTATAAACTATGAAGGAGGTGTAACTTTTGTAGTCACCTTTACTTGTTTTGAAAGATCTTACACTTCTGCGGTTTGAGTGTTATGATGTGTTACTGTAGTAAATAAACTAGAATAATATTAAACATATCAATACATGAAAATCTTTTTTTTTTCTTTTTTTTTCAAAAAACAGCTTCAATATGGGCAAGATGTGGCACTACCAATGATTTTCCCCTGGGAGAATCTTGAATCCAAAGCACCCCAAGTTCCTTTTAGACTCATGATGTGCATGACATAAAAATAGCTAAGGACGATCTTCTCTTCCAAAGGATAATTGAATGTAATTTGTTTTGCCTATCGATGTTGTAGGCAGTACCTTTGAGCCTATAATGGCAGGTGGGCCAGGGTAGGTAGTAAAACACAGCATATTTTAAACTGCTGCTCTACCTCACATTACTTGTGCTGGCAGGAGTAACCTGATATTATAATTTTCTTAGTAAAAAGACAGCTTAACAAGTTGTAGACTGGAGCTGCTCAACAGCTTAATTGTTGTCAGGTCATTTGTAACCAGAACAGAGGAAAAGTATTTTGTTACATTCAATTCAAGTTATTCTTCCACAGGTCTCTTTTTAGAATGTCTGAAGAGTAAAATAACATATTTACTGATATTTAATAACAAAAAAATATAAAAAATGCATTTTTGCATACATACAGTACATCCACAAATCAATCAGTCAGTCAGTCATTTTCTAACCTGCTTTGTCCTGAACAGGGTCATGCGGGGTTCTGGAACCTATCCCAGTTAGCACAGGGTTCAAAGCTGGAACAAACCCAGGACAGGGCACCAGTCCATCACAGAGTGAACACACACACACACACACACACCAGCCACACACTAGGGCCAATTTAGTTTCGCCAATCCACCTAACATGCATGTCTTTGGATTGTGGGAGTAAACCGGAGCACCCAGAGGAAACCCATGCAGAGAACATGCAAACTCCAAGCAGGGAGGACCTATGACATGAAACCTACTGCCAGGCAGCAGTGCTACCACTGCGCCACCATGCTGCCCTACAGCCACATGTAAATTTAAAATATCAGTGTAGAACTCTACTCCTGAACAATATATAGGCACATATAATGAAAAGAATATTTTGCAATGATTTAAAATAGAGATGCCCTGTTCAGTAATTAATTTTGGCTGTGTTTGTGGCTAATTACTACATGCAGATTGGTGCTGATTCGTTACATTTTCATCAATAGTGCTCATTTAAATCTGTAATCAATAGACATCAAATAACTAAGTAAGCAGTAACTGTTTTAATGCGTTACCATTCTGGCTGTGTAATTACCCAATAAGACATTATAAGTCCCAATAATACAAGCCTAATAAATCAATCAATATTCCAAATATTTAATGAATATTCAGCATTAATTTGATTTAACAATGTTTTTTTTTTATATGTAGTCTATGTGTTTTTTTCAAAGCAAGTTTTGTGAAGCTTGTGATGATCTCCTCCTGAAGGGAATTTAACATATGATTTCCAAACATGTGTAGTACATTGATGCAGTGGTTAGCACTGCTCTCTCATGGCTCCTGAATTTGAATCCTATACTTAGGTACTGTATGTAGGATTTGTATGTTCTTTTTTTTGTCTGTCTGTGTTTTCCTCCAAGTTCTCTGGTTTTCCATTTGCTACCCATATATTATGCTATATTACAGTGGTTCCCAAAATAGTCCTGGGGACCCATTGTGTCTGCAGGTTTTTGTTCCAACCAGCTTCTGCTTTTAATTGGACTCCTAGCCTAATTAAATGAGGTACAGTATATGTTATATGTTTTGGATACAATGTCGAAATTACAAAACTAAAGTTGCTACAATTTTATTAAAATATACTTAGCAGTTAAGTGTCATTTTTAACATTATAAAAATGTTTTAATTCTGATTTCCTTTTGAGAAACTCCTGTTTTGCCATAAGAGTATGGTTGGGATCATTATCTTGTTGTAGGATGAAGTGTCGCCCAATGAGTTTGGAGGCATTTACTGGAACCTTAGCAGATAAGATGTTTCTATACACCTCACAGTTCATTGTGCCACTGCTGTCAGTAGTTACATATGTATGCTAGTACCTGTGGCAGCCATACATGCCCAAGCCATATCACCCCTAGCACAATGTTTAAAAGATGTGGTGGTATACTTTGGATATTGGGTTGTTCCTTTTCATCTCCAGACTTTGCTTGTGTCATCACTCTGATGCAGGTTCATCTTTGTCTTGTCTGTCTCAAAGATCTTTTTCCAGAATTCTGCAGTCCTTTTTAAGTACTTTTTCGCAAACTATAATCTGACCATCCTGTTTTTGTGGCTAACTAGTGGTTTGCATATTGCACTGTGGCCTATTTCTGTTCATGAAGTTTTCTGTTAATAGTAGTCTCTGACACATTCACATCTGCCTCCTGAAGACCTCCTGTCTCTGATCCATCAGACAGGTGTTTGGGGTTTTTTCTTTACTATAGTGGGGATTCTTCTGTCATTAGAGTGGAGATCTTCCTTGGCATACTAGTCTCTTTGAGATTGTTCATCTCACCAGTGTGTCCTTTCTTCTTAATGATATTCCAGACAGTTGATTTAGGTCAAGCTAAGGTTTTACTAAAGTCTCTGATGGATTTGTTTTTGTTTTCCGGCCTTATAATGGCTTCATTGACTTTCATTGGCACAGAGCTTGTCCTCCCGTTGAAGAATTGAAATGACAGACTCCAGTAGGAGCAAGCCTAAGTATTTTATGCCACACTTAATGAAGCAATCACAAACACCTGTGTTGCCAATTGTCCCAAACATTGTGGAGCCTTGAAATGAGGAATCTTGTACAAAACGTGTTGCAATTTCTACATGTTATGGCTGAAATGTGTGCGCTGCACCCTTAAATGAAAGTGTACAATGTGACCTTTAATCACATCTGAAGCAGAGAGGTAAATCAAGGAAAAATGTATTTTGTCCCAAACTTTATGAAGGTCACTGTATATGGCCATTTATCAATATATGTATGTGCATAGAGGGCAGATATCAAAATCCTGCTCACCATTATTAAAATTTTGTGTTTTATTGTTAAAGACTGAAACCAAAACAAATAATTTCATGGATCTTTAAAACTTTAACAAGATCTCTGCCACCAACAATATTAGAGTGAAAAACATGGATAGTTTTTATGAAAAAAATATTAGGGGGACATCAGGTAGGCAGAGTCATTTTCCAGAAGTTTTAAAGTGTGTGGTTTGTCCCTTCAGGTCCAAATCTTCCCAGACAATTAAAATGGCACAGCCACAAACACTTACAAGACCACCAATAAAGAGTCCCCTAATGAAAAGAAGTTAATCCAAAAACCCCGGAGGTAAATGAAGCTCTGACCATAAGAGAGAGAAATACAGCTGGGAGTGTTCACACTGTGACTTGGCATTTAATATCCTTGTGTTTGAAGGGAGGACTGGGCAGTTAACCCAATCTTTTTGTTCGTTTAGGACCATACTTTAAATGGTGTACAAGAAATACTGAAACATTACATCAGATAAACTGACATTTTATACCAGAAAGCCTTGTGTGAAATATATATGAGGTCATTTATTTTGCTCAGTCAGAGTTTTAGCTACACTTTGAGCAGGATCTATCTGTGTTCATTGCCAGCCAGTTTTAATTTTAAGTTCATTTTAAAAAGGCTCCTTAAACATTAAACTGGTCTTCATCTATATACCGTTCTGAAGTGGTGCAGCAATTTACTAGGGAATTCACGATAATCTACCATAAAAAAGCAGGTCAAGAGCAACACTACAGAAATCTGGGAATAAAACCATTTCTGTGCGAGCATTTAGTCACAGTAGAATGAAGGATAGATTACTTTTTTCATTCTAGGCTACATTTTTTCTTCTGAGTAAAGCCAAACCTAAAATAATTACAGAAAAATTCAGAATAAATGTTAACCATCCAGATGGTTAGCTTGCAAAACAAATACATCATTGAGTGTAAACTAAATTAGCAATATGTGGATTACACTTTTTAACAAGAGAAACACTAATTCCCATGAAGTGAGGCCTATTTTTTCACACTCTCTTGGCACATATTTGTGTGACTACTGCTATAAATTAAGCAGATTGTTTTTATCAACCTTCCATCCACTTTCTGGAACCATTTTGGACGAGAAACTAATCTATTGCAGAGTACATCCATGCTGACTCATCACAAGAAAATTCAGAGTGGTCAGTGAGTTCCTTACTTGTATTTCTGTTGGATATGGAAAAAATGTACCTAGAGGAAAAAACACAAAGGCTGGAAGAAAACATGCAGCGGCTTCAAAAAGAGTAACATGTCCAAGATTTAGTTTAAACTGAGCGCTCTGGTGCTATTCGGCAGCAGTGCTAACTGTTACACTGTTTTGAATCACTCAGCCAATAAATATGTATTTTTATATAGTATTTTCAGAATGAAAAGTAACATTTATTTCTCTACACAAGGAAAGACTTTTTCGAGACTTTACACAACAGATTTGTAAAGAAGCCCTAACTTTTAGTCATAATCTCCTCTAATTTACATTATCATCACAAGTTGTCCACAGAGGATTCCAGATCCCTTGCACTTCATACCATCCTAGCACATCTGAATAATAAAAACTGCTGTGTCAGAGTCCTTCTTATAGATTAGAGCTCAGCATTTAACACTGTTGTTTTGTTAAAGGTCACCACCAAACTCCTCAGTTTAGGACTTAGTGCTATTTTCCGCTATTGGATTTGGACTTCCCAACTAACAGACCACGGCATGTGCACAGATGCATCACATCCTCTAGCTGACACTCAGTACCAGGCACTGCACAGTGTAGTGTGCTGAGCCTCCTTCTGTATGCCTTGTTCACTTCTGACTGTGTGGCCAGACATAGTTTTAACTCCATCAATACATTTACTCATGACCCCACCATCACAGGCCTGATCACGTAACAATGATGAGAAGGCATTCAAAAAAGTGGGCTACCTGCTGACTACCTGCTTTATATCAGACATAATGCTGTTAAAAGGGTGAGCAGCTTTACATTTTTGGAGTTACTATCACTGATGAACTAAAGTGAACACAACCCTCATTTCTTTTTAAAAAGGCTCACCATCAGCTTTCTCACTTAGATTTCTTAGAATATAGCTCACATTTCTTCATCTGTTTTTATGAACTTCTATAGATGCATGGTGCATTCCATACTCACTGGTTGTATGACATCCTTGTACAGCACCTGCTCTAAAGAGGACGGTGAAGGCGGCACAGAAAATTTACCAGCGCTCAACTGTCTTCTTTTCAGAACATGTACAAAACTCACTGCCTAAGAAAGGCAAACTCTATTATTATAGACTTCAATCATACTTCACAAACATGCATATTGCTTGTCAGTGTCTGATGAAATGGCTATGATCACCACACCTTGGTTATGGTTATGAAGAAAATTAATGTCCACACCCTTTGACCTAACTGAGGGCTAATTGAGAAAGAGAAGTCTGATAATGTGAAATTGATAAAGACAGCTGTTTCCTTGAATTCCTGAGTATTTTACCTCAACAGCAATGAAAGCATGTGGCTTAGTAAATAGATTCACTCTAAGTAGTCAGTAGTTGCTGATTCCTTCCTATATATTTAGAGAGTATAAATATTTATATTTTTTTCATATTTTAAATATTAATGTTTTTATATATTTATATTTATTCCTGTATTTTTAGTAATATATTATTTAGGAGGAGGTCTGACTGGATATACTGCAGGTGCACTAGACTTACATTCCTCTTCTTTTAAATCACACCATTTACAGATCATGTCCACTTCTCCCTGCCTTTGTTGTTCCTTCAGTCGTGTGGCTGGCTTAATTTCTGCCAGGTTTGGAATAGCACAGTGATCTACACTGATGAAAACATCCAGCTGCTTTTGGATTCCATGAGCAGGCAGACCCCAAAACTGTCTAACTGTTTACTGTGAAACTGCCTCATGTAAATTTACGTGTCAGAAACCTCCTTGCTGAATGACTAATGAATAATGGAAAGTTTCTTTCATTACTGCATATAGAGATTTATTTTTTGATGATGTTGAGAAATTTTTTAATACTGTTATGTTTTATGTTTTACCTTACTTCACCATGGATAAAAGCAAATAAAAATTCAAATTCTTGTGACATACATCAAATAAATAAACTAAATAATTTCAAAATAAGCACAAACTATAGACTTGTCGGCTCAGAATGGAGCTTCACATGATTACCATTAGTCTCACAAAAAATCCATGTGGTTTGGCAAAACATAAAGTTATGTGCCATAGTATTAGGATTACATAGGTGCCAAATTATGTTCTGCTACCACAGCTATGCTACTACATTCACATTTGTCTGCAGTGAATGTGAAGCAGACTGTTGGTTTTCTCTCAGAATGTCCAACACATCCTCTTCCAGGCCATGATTAGTGAGGGAATGGTGGTAATGTCAAGTATTCATTCTCAGGAGAAAATATTCATGTTCAGTTTTCATTTGCCCTGTTGGGAAATGACACTAGGTAGAAGTCTCGCCTCCAGAAGTTGTCAGTGAATGGTCCAAACTGTTCCCTGCTAATTCCTAAAGAGTTGTACTGCTCTGTACACAGTGAAAATCGATGTAGGCAGCACATAATTTTTAGACAAACAATTTAACATTTCTTGTAGTGGTGATGTTCTCCTGAGCATTTCAAATCCTTTAGACCAGGCCTTACTTCAACTGTGGTCACCAGCATTACCCTATTGTGACATTGGTATGGCCAATTAATACTGTCATTAATCTAACCAGCTATCAAGTCACATGAACACAATTCAATGCCAATCGACAATACACATTTCCCAAAATCACTATAATCCTTGCCACCTTATCACTTTTTTATGGCTTCTTGCTGCTATTCATTAGGAGTCTATACCTCATTGTTTCCGTACTTATTTACCCCAATCTCTAAAGCTGATTTTTGTGCAGACTAGCTCCCAGACTTTTTTGACACAGAGTCTGTCTGCCCTGGGGTGAGCAGAAGTTAAAATTAACGATTTACAAATCCAAATATTTACATTCACACCTAACAGTATTTTGCATTGAAAGTGTAGCATGTGGAGTTAAAAGTTATTTTAATCTCTTCTCTAGGACAGCATAGATAATGTTTTTGAGTGATGCAAAAGGAATAATGAAGGAAAGTTCATTCTGAGCAGATTTTCCTTTTTACATGCCTACTTCTCCCGCTACTATTGTTATCCTCAAATGTACATTAGAATATTTAAGAGAAGTTCTACTAAAGTGCATAATAAAGATTTTGCCCTCAGCCTGTAAAGCTCCAGTTACTTTCTAGGCCTTGGTCATTTCATTTTTTGACAGCTGTGACATACAGATAGGCTCTCATTGAGTGCACTTCCGGCATATGCCAAAGGACTAGAATATAAAAGGCTTTCATTATTGTAGGTGTGGTTAACTAAACTCATTGTCTGTGTTCATCTTAGAACAGGTGTGGTGGAAACAAAACAAAGCATTTCTCTTTTAATCTGAAAGATATGTTTATAATTAGGTTTGGTGCTATTTATAGCTCCCTAATTGGGAGAGTAATTGTTTTTTTCAGTGAGATTGTACAATGCAGAGAGTCATCTCCAAACCATTATCACTGTGTAAAATACCCTGTTTTTTCTGTCTGTCTATCTCTCTGTCTATCTATCTGTCTGCACTGTAAAACATTCTGAACCTGTTAAATGTGCTGAATAAATTCAACTCAAGTCTCCAAAAAGCACTGTGGGAATCTATACCTGTTTATCAGTCAGACAACTTTTTTTGACTCGGGACCACAGAAGGTATCTTAAAGACAGGCCAAATCATCACAGGACACAGAAACATAGCTTCCACACACTTGCACTAAGTAATTTAGACTTACCCGGAGAAGTTTTTTTGAAGACGATAAGGTCAGTAAAGGCTACAAAACAATAGGAAGAACATATCTTCTATAATTAGAGAAAAAAAATACTGCACTGGTTTATTAAAGCATAAAGTATGCCAATTTCACATATTTTTACAAGTTTTGTTCCTACATATTTTGAAGTGGGCCTTTGAAAAACAGTACCCTTTTAGCTGAAAATATTAATTAAGCTTGTTAACTCATGCACATGTTGACATTCACCCATACTAGGCTACTATAGAGCAGACATACCACTTTATTCATACATCTATCTATCCATTATCCAACCCGCTATATCCTAACTACAGGGTCACAGGGGTCTGCTGGAGCCAATCCCAGCCAACACAGGGCACAAGGCAGGAATCAAGCCCCAGGCAGGGTGCCAGCCCAACACAGTTCATACATCTATCTACTATCAAATCTGCTAAGTCCATTTCAGGTTTGTGGGGACCCCGGAGCATTGGGTGCAAGACTGGAATCGGAATTTAAAGGTCATTCATTTTCAACTTTTTGCCCTAAAGATGGCTGTTATATTAACATGCTGAGCAAGCCAGAACATATATCCCTATCTTCAGCAACAGCCTTCAACTCCTCCTAAGAAATTTTCACATGCTACCAGGCCAGTTGAGAGAAAGCATTCCTTGTTTCATTTGGCTTTGCCCAGTCAAACACTAGTTTAGTCAAAATATTAAACATTGTACTTTGCCAAGTACTCAGTCACAAGGAAATTGTCAAAGCACAAAAGTAGAATTCAAAGAAAAAAATTCCAGTAATCATCCAGTACACAATTCAGTACGGAAAATAAACTTGGAAGTGTCCTAACCAGTAAAGATGAACTTATTATAGTACCTTTTGAAGTAGGTGGGATGCATGAGAATCAGCAGCAATAAAAATGATACAGCAAATTGATTTCAAAGGATAAAGTTACAGGTTTATCAAACAATAACGTGATTTGAATGTGATTGCTAATGAAATTTTAGAATACAGAACAAAGAAATGACATGAGAATGAGACACATAGCGGAATTAGTGTTCACCAATAGCTGCACAACAATAAATATTTGGATTTATGAGAAGGCTGGCATCAGGAAGTGTTAGGTGTCTGGCAGAATGCCTATGATGTTGCAATTGCTGGAATTAACAATAATCATGAGTGTAAATTCTCTTACACAGCATGCTACAAAGCCTATTAGCTTCTCAATTTCATCAGAACCCAGATGGAACACAAATCATGCCCAAATATTATTGTGAGAATGATAACCAGGACCACAAGATGGTCAAAAAGACAGAGATATAGTCAAAACAAAGCAAGGTATCAAAACCGTGAAATCAAAAAAATGGAAATGGTACATAATAAGCATAATAAGAATCCGAAGTTAAGGGCAAAATGAAGTTGCAACTAGACGCACAAATCTATCATTAAGGTCTACATTAAACTGAAACTAACAATCACTAGAGGTAGGTGTTTTCCTTGAGAGATAATACATACTGTGGCCTTCACATATAATACCATTTCACCCGTGACATCATCAGCAAGATGGTTGGAAACATATGACATCTCCAAAAGACTTTGTGTAAGTAAAAAGAACAAGATGTGAGCAAAAAATAAAAAATAAACCACGAACATGGAATCCTTGGGTGAAATATCCATAAAATACACAAAAATGTTCATCTAACAGCCATGATTGTGAACAGTGACAATTCCATTGTTGTTTGCCCATTTCTTTCACAAGGTGTATTTTTAAAGCTTCAGACCTGTATTATCTGATTTTATCTAATGTTTTTCTATGCTTAAAAATGTCCATTCATTTACCATGTGATCAAGTTCACATTACCTCATAGGTGAAAAACTGTTGTAAAATATTAATTAGAAGCGTTAGTAATTTATTTTTACACATTTTATTTCCCCTCCTTGCTGTTCTAAATATTCTTCATACCAGGGATGACACATGGGGGTGAGGCAACAAGGCAATTGCCTCAGGGAGCACTTTGTTAAGATAGCATTTTCATAAGACATTATTTAATATTCCAAAATAATAATACAAAAAATGAGAGAAAAGTATGAACCTTAAGACATACATATACGTACATCCAGTGACTCATTCATATACAACTTTTCAGGATTATGAGAAATATTTTCATTTAAAAAGTTTCAAATTGCACAAAACACTGGCTACGTATTTCAAAGGTATATGTCAGTGGATGATTGTTTTCCTGATTTTTACATATCATATTGTGTATATATTGATTACATAATTTTGTAAAATGTGTTTAATTTCTGGAACATTATGTAGGTGTCTGTCACATGTACAGTGTGTATTAAATGTCCTTTATGTTTCCACCACACGTGCTTAATTTTAAGAAAGACAGGCATCTTTTAGCATGAAGGACATCTTGACAGTATTGTATTGTGAATCTTGTATCACAATATGTACTGTATGTGGATTACATGTATCACCTCATACCTATTAATAAGGATATGTAGCAGGGTGGGGCTTTGGTGGCAAAAATGTGGCTTGCCTCAGGCAGTATTGGTTAATCCGCCAGCTCTGCTTCATACCTTATCTATTACCGTTCTCTTGATGCTAAAATACTGAAAGTTTTTTTTAGATTTTTTTTTATTCAGCCAAGTGGTTGCCTTTTGATATTTTTAATTTCCATTTCAGCAAATTCTCTCTTATGCTGATAAGCACTAGTTTTAGCAAAGTTATTTCTCACATAACCATTTAAAGTTCAATTTTCTTCAGTCCCAGATTGTGGTTCTTTTTGTGGTGGGCACGCCAACGTGCTGTTAGTGCATGCTCCCAACCTCCATCTCTCTTTATTCTAGAAAATAATTTTTTGTATCCTTTTTCAATTCGTAAAGGAATATAATTGGTTTCTGCTTCCTTTGTTAAATTGCAGATTGACTTTACACCATACAAACATGTTTTCTGCAAAATTTGAATTATACCGTTGCTTTTATTTTATTTTCTATTGTTTACTAAACCTTTAGCCTGCTCTGTATCTTAATACCTTGCTGTTTTTGTGTTTGATATTATTGCTGTTCAGGTCTGTATTTGGTTTGTACATTCCTATAAGCCAGTCTCATATCCACCTTGATAAAACTGTCTGTGTGTCTGTCCAGTTGCTATGTCTCTGTCATTCTAAAAGATGGCACATGACAAAATTTTCAGTAATAAAGTGCATTGCATTTGTTATTTTAATAGATGGCACATTACACATATTAGTACTGCTTTTACAAATCCCATACCAAATGACATAAAACAGATATTGTATATTTGAAAAGCCAACCTACATCTTTTCTACATATAACCAGTATTATAGAAAGGAATTTATGTTTCAAAACAAGAGAAAGTGGCTAATGTTTTTTGTTAAAAATAACATTCTGCTTCTGATTACCTTTTTGTTTGAATAAAAATCTACAGACTTTCCAACATTCTAGGATCAAGGTCTGGAGAGACAAAGTGCCTCTTACTTTCCATATGAGGCTTTATGCAAAGACACAATAGAATTGCATAGTACTGTATAATAACCATTCTTTCTTTACAATAGCACTTTATGTATAAAATACTGTATATCTACTGTATCTATACCACTTGTCCAGACAGCAATATTGTGCAGTTAAATTGGGCAAATCATAGAGATGATCACAGCCAGAGTGTAATGGATACACTTCACCCAGACAGTCCTGCTTTCATAATCATGGCACCTATACTGCCAACTAAGAGACTACATTAAAGCTGCTGGTAACACTCCTGAATAAAGGCTTTAAACATTTATTATTGTGTATCTATGAGCTATTGGTACATAACACAAGCAAAGTATTTGTTAAGATTTTGTTACATAGCAGAAAGTGTCTAACAGACATTGTGTTGGTATCCCTTTTTGGAGTTTTGAAAATGTTATTAAAACTAAATGATCCATTTGATGAGGTGTTGTTAAATAGCAATAACTATTAGGTGCACCTAGGTAAGCCCTAGTCTTAAGTGTTACTAAGCATTCCTTACCGATCACATATAGTGGAAATGAGTTGAACAGCAACTCACAGTATATCTTCTTTTACAACTTTGTAGTCAGGCCATGATAACTAAAGCAAAGCTGACCACTGTGCCACTTTCTTACTACTTTATCTGGGTGTTTCCAGGTCAAGAGCTATTTACTGTTTGCTGTACAGTTGTTGCCTTGGGCTCCACATCACTTCCAGTAATAGAGGCTGCTGAATATCTAAAGCTTGCTCATAATGACCACTTTTTAGTGTACAAGACAGGCAGTCGGGAATTATAGCACAAGTATTTCTTGTTCAATACCCTCAAGGGTTTAGGCTTACTGCGGACATCTTATTCTAGAAAATATCAATTCTCATGCTGCAATATGGTTGTGGTCTCACATTCAGCCCAGTGTAATTCATCACTCCCTCTTCATCTATCATTTACAAAATATCATCCAGTCAACTTTTGTATAAAAATATAACCTCTGGCAGGAGTAAGGTACAGAGAAATACTGGGAAAATGGATGGGTTTCCAAAGAGTGATAGTTCATAAGCTTATACAAATTGTGTGGAAAGCGACTATTCCATGGGCACAGAAATAATAACAGGGCAATAGTACATACTTAATAGTGTAACAAGTTAAAAGTTGCCCCAGTTTGGCAGAGGGCAGCAAAGAGTTCCTTTACAATTTAAGCTACTAAAGTTAATCCATCCATCCATCCATTATCCAACCCACTATATCCTAACACAGGGCGCAAGGTAGGAAACAAACCCCGGGCAGAGCGCCAGCCCACCGCAGGGCACACACACACATATAGTGGAAATGAGTTGAACAGCAACTCACAGTATATCTTCTTTTACAACTTTGTAGTCAGGCCATGATAACTAAAGCAAAGCTGACCACTGTGCCACTTTCTTACTACTTTATCTGGGTGTTTCCAGGTCAAGAGCTATTTACTGTTTGCTGTACAGTTGTTGCCTTGGGCTCCACATCACTTACAGTAATAGAGGCTGCTGAATATCTAAAGCTTGCTCATAATGACCACTTTTTAGTGTACAAGACAGGCAGTCGGGAATTATAGCACAAGTATTTCTTGCTCAATACCCTCAAGGGTTTAGGCTTACTGCGGACATCTTATTCTAGAAAATATCAATTCTCATGCTGCAATATGGTTGTGGTCTCACTTTTGAAAAAGATAGCCTACAGAAAAAGGTGTTTATTTCATCTGGGTAGTAAGATGAAAAATAAAAAATGATACAATGATAAAATTTGTGTATATAATCTATATCACTATTACTATTATTGCTCGACGTCCTTCAGCTCCACATGAAAAAAGTTTTTTCTTTAAATAATATAACATAAATAACAGTAGTACTGTATGTTGTATGAAATAAATAATGTTTAGCATACTATAAATTGTCAGTAATTTATTTCCTTTTGCATGTCTTACACTTGCATGCCAAAAACCAGACTATTGTAGAATAGTCTGTAGGTCCATGCAACTTGATACAAGAAGAACATGATCAGAAAATGAATGAACGGATAGATGTATAGAAAAGTTATAATTAGATTTTGCAAGCAAACATTTCACTTATCAGTCATTTATTTTGAATCCACACAAACAAATCACAATGACTAACACACTAAGGTACTTCTCAAGCAAAGTAAGAGTAAGCAGATCTACAGTCATACAGTTTACACCCCAGAGGATTAAGTGAGCTTCTTTCTGCCTTGCCAGGGTAGAACAGTGAGATTTACAAGTACACCCAAAACATTAACCTCCAGCAACCCTGCCATTCATTCTATTACATCTGTTAGCATTTGCATGCTTGTTTCTTTCAGAAAAAGGACATGAGGGCTAACCAAAATGGGATACAATTTGGAATTTCCACATAGAAAGCAGCCATAAGATCTGTTAGCAAAATTAAGAAGCTTTTGTTTTTTTATTTCTCTAACCAGCTTTTAAAACTTGAAGAATCACTGAATTTACTAATATTTGTTTTGGAGATCATTTTTTTTAATAGAATACTGATAAACACTTACGCCCAGAGGAGATGTCGAGCAAGAAAAAAATTTCTTCATGGCTCTTCTCTACTAATGCAAATGTCCAGTGTGCTGATATTAGAATGAATCACTGGATGGGAATGTCTGTCTAAAACCGGTGTCCTCTCCCGCCGTTAACAACTAAAGCAGAGCCTTCTAGATCTGTTTGTCAGCAGTGATCTTGTGAGCGGCATTTTCTTCCTGGGAGTCCATTTGAGCTGTCTGAACTTTGAAAACATGCTTGTGTGAGTGTGTGTGGAGGTATGGGCGTGACATTTTGTATTACCTAAACTGTATAACCCTTCAGGGGAGTTTCTTGTTGTTCTGGGCTCTTTTGTGAATGTCTTTCCGTCTCTCTCTTACACACGCAAACACACACACACACACACATAGCTGGTATAAGGTCTGCACAAGCTTCAACATGTACTTCTTCTAAAAAAAGTACTGAACACCTGCAGGTTTTAGGCTGAGCAATTTCTTTAATGAATGCATTTTCAAATGGGGCTTGGCTCTAATTCCACACTGTATTTCAAGATTAGTGAGGAGAGTTAGAGTGGCAGCAAAAAAATACATAAATGATACGTAATAAAAAATGCTATATAGCAGAAAGGCGTAGACATATAATGAGAGATGCTATATAGAATAAAGTTATAGACAGAAAATTTAAGAAAACCTGCAAAGTATTAGAAAATCAGTTGATAACAGAAGCATTACTTAACAGGGGCAGGCCACTGCAATGCCCTGACAATACTAAAAGAACAAGAACAATTTTGACAAGATCAGGCCATTCAGCCCAGTGTAATTCATCACTCCCTCTTCATCTATCATCTACAAAATATCATCCAGTCAACTTTTGTATAAAAATATAACCTCTGGCAGGAGTAAGGTACAGAGAAATACTGGGAAAATGGATGGGTTTCCAAAGAGTGATAGTTCATAAGCTTATACAAATTGTGTGGAAAGCGACTATTCCATGGGCACAGAAATAATAACAGGGCAATAGTACATACTTAATAGTGTAACAAGTTAAAAGTTGCCCCAGTTTGGCAGAGGGCAGCAAAGAGTTCCTTTACAGTTTAAGCTACTAAAGTTAATCCATCCATCCATCCATTATCCAACCCACTATATCCTAACACAGGGCGCAAGGTAGGAAACAAACCCCGGGCAGAGCGCCAGCCCACCGCAGGGCACACACACACACACCACACACTAGGGACAATTTAGGATCGCCGATGCACCTAAACTGCATGCCTTTGGACTGTGGGAGGAAACTGGTTGACCCGGAGGAAACTCACGCAGACACGGGGAGGTCATGCAAACTCCACGCAGGGAGGATCCGGGAAGCAAACCCGGGTCTCCTAATTGTGAGGCAGCAGCACTACCCACTGCCCCACAGTGCTGCCCCTAAAGTTAATCCCTCTCCGTATTTTTATTTTAAATAGACTACATCCTTTTGGATGACTTTGTTTTGGGATTGGGAAGTCCTTTGTGTTTCTTTGTGATAGATAGTGTGACAGATAGGGGACGCTATCACTCCCTTGAACCCCTGTCCACGACTCCAGACACCAGGTAAAAGTCCAACAGTTGACTTTATTCAATCGCCACAGTGCACAAAGCACCCTCTCATCCACTATACTCATATAAATCACATTTAACAAATACAATAAATCAATCCTCCACTCCCAGACGCATTGCCACCCTTCCACCCAGCTCATCTCGCCGTCTGGGAGCTCCCACAGTCTTTTTATATACCCTGACCCGGAAGTGTTCCCAATCCCCAGTCCATGTGATCCTGTATCACTTCTGGGTCAGGTGAAATGTTCTTTTCTTCACCCTGTAAGCACGTCATTCCCCTTGTCCATGTGTGCTTCCGGGGTGTAGGGAAAATATCCGTTGTTCCTCCCTGCAGCGTCTCCTAGTGGCCTCCACGGTATCCAGCAGGGCTGTGTATAAAAAGTACAATGTCCATGATGCCCTGCTGGTCTTCGGGGGACCCCCATACTGCAAGGAGGGCTCCACCTGGCGGCTTGGGGGTATTGACCGGGATAAATGGCCGGCCACTCATCACAGTATTCCCCTCCCAGCGACGAATTATAATTCGGAGCGGCCTGCCCCAAGAGGGAAGTCTTCCTCCAAGAGGACGTTCCGGTCGAGCCTTAACTAATCCTTTTATCTTGGTCCCTGGAGAACCTAGGGGGAATATTAGTCCAATTTCTCCAAGGACAATTTCGCCAAATCTTCGGCATCCGTAGCACTGCCTCTGTCCTCCTGGTATTCTCCCCCTGCGGGACTGGAAACAATTGGGAAATGTTAGGTCCGCCCCTTTACTTGCTGGGAAAGAAACCCCTGCCGCCTCTAATGGTGCTCTCTCTCCTTTTTCTGTCTTATTAGGAGACCCCCGTTTTATTTTCGGGATCTCCTGTTTGATCTGGGGCTTGTCCACAGTCTGAGTCTCTCTGTTAGATAAAGAGAGACCCTTTACTGTCTGCACCCCTTTAGATTTATAAAAGACCGGTGGCGGCGTCTTTAGGATCACCTCGCTCCAGGATCCAGTACTATCCAGCTGCCCCGGCTCGATTGATCCTTCCTCCGACCAGTCTGTTATCGTACCGACCTCCTTTGTAGGGTACGGCGCGTATTAGCACCCGCTACTCATTAAAAGCGGGCCCAAATTACACTGCGTCCCTATTACTTGTTTTACGGTACCGGTTTGGCTCACGTGTACCGCCGCATTCGTCATCTTGTGAGGCTCTCCACCAAATCGCTGCATGTAGACCCTCACCTTCTCGAACGGCTCTCTGGCTGCTGCTCCCAACTCCTCAATGATCTTTTCGATGGTCTTCAGGATCTGTAAGAAACTGCTTACGGGCTCGATTAACCTTTCGAGCTCCTGCAAGTCGACAATATTATTTACTTCGGCCGGCAGAAGACTCACTTCCTCGTTTGTCTTACCTGCCGGCCGGGAGCCAATGAGCACATCCGCTTCTGGCACGTGCTCTGGAGTGTCTCGCGGAGGCTTCTGGGATTTGGATTTCTTAGAGAGTCGGGTTGCCTCTTTCGGCAGGCTGTGGTCTGTCTTATTTAATTTTATAACATCCCGACTAGCCATTTCCCGACCCTCCTTACCTTTTTGTTGGGTGAGCGGTGCCTTGCTCGCCTCCCACTTCCCCTTTGGAGTCCAAGTCCTCTACTTTGGGCTCGAAGGCGCAACCAGTGGGACACGGACCTCCTCCTTCCCAGCAAGCACCGGGTTTCTTGCCGTGTCCCTAGTCGGCTACCGTCATGCGGAAGTCGTCTCCCAGGTGCTCTTGCTTCGACAGGAGCATGCTGTCGTCCTTAGGGCCGTTTCCTTTTTCCCTCGGAGCCTCCAGGTGATTATCTCCGAGGTACATGCACAGAACAAAGTGAGTTATAACAAACGGGTTGTCAATTAAGTTCCCGGCACGTACCTCAGAGTGATCGTTGCTTCCTGAAGGTTTCTCCGGACTTGTAAGGCAGCTCGCGTTGTTGCTCTGCTTGCCCTTCCTCTTCCCCATTTTGGACTTGGATTTTTTTGGTTCTGGCGATGCTGTGGTGATTCCTGATGCCGTTGTCTTCTCGGGGTTCTCTGCCCACAGAAATTTTAAATGCAGGTCCTCCACTATAGACACTGGAGTATCCTGCCGACTAAGCAACTGTGACAGATAGGGGACGCTATCGCTCCCTTGAACCACTGTCCACGACTCCAGACACCAGGTAAAAGTCCAACAGTTGACTTTATTCAATCCCCACAGTGCACAAAGCACCCTCTCATCCACTATACTCATACAAATCACAATTAACAAATACAGTAAATCAATCCTCCACTCCCAGACGTGTTGCCACCCTTCCACCCAGCTCATCTCGCCGTCTGGGAGCTCCCACAGTCTTTTTATATACCCTGACCCGGAAGTGTTCCCAATCCCCAGTCCATGTGATACTGTATCACTTCCGGGTCAGGTAAAATGTTCTTTTCTTCACCCCGGAAGCACGTCATTCCCCTTGTCCACCTGTGCTTCCGGGGCGTAGGGAAAATATCCGTTGTTCCTCCCTGCAGCGTCTCCTAGTGGCCCCCACGGTATCTAGCAGGGCTGCGTATAAAAAGTACAATGTCCATGATGCCCTGCTGGTCTTCGAGGGACCCCCATACTGCAAGGAGGGCTCCACCTGGCGGCTTGGGGGTATTGACCAGGATAAATGGCCAGCCACTCATCACAATAGATAGATAGATACATGGATGGATGGATGATATAGTGCATTCACAAAGTATTTGGACCCCTTAGCCTAAACTAAAAACATACCTTCATGTTATCTTCAGAAAAACTGACAATTGTCCAAAAAGATAACGCCCCATTCTAAAACATGAATCACTCAGAGGTTGAAACATTCAAGGCTAACCTGTGAAGAAAAGCATTTTGTTATGTGAGAAAGTCAAAACATACCCCCTTTTCCAGCTCAGTATTTTGGTTGAAAGAGTGCGACTGCACCTCAGCCAATTTGTAACAGATGTTTATACCCAGCTGATGACAAGAAGATAAGAAAAAATGAACAGATTAGCTTGCTGGTAAATGATCAAGAGAGGAGGCTATAATCTTATGATCTATAACTGTTGTAATCACTATAAAACAAACCTTTAGCTTTCCAAAATTAAACTACAATGATCCCCTCCCCCAAATATATTTTTTACACCATCACATGATGTAAATAATAATAATATTCATAATCCTTTAAATTTATAGCACACTTTTCTCACTACTCAAGTCCCAAGACGTGAACCCGTAATGTCCTTAGTGTGAGGCAGCAGTGCTACCCCTGCACCACCTGCATGAGTTCCAATACACTTGCACCCTGACTCACTTACATGCATACATCAGCTTTGTAGTGTTCATGTGATCTTTTCAGTATTTTCAGCAGGGGGAGAGGTGGATGGCTATCATTACAAAAAAGTCTTCATAAACTAAAACACCTCATCTTAAGAGTGTCTCGTTGGAATAATTTGAGGATAGTGTGGGTATTTTTTTCTTCAACCAATACACACAAGGATGACAGTCATACCTTTTCACTACATCAGCAAAATAGACACAACATGAACTCTTCATAATATTTCTCTGGGTATATTATTTAAGTGGCTAAAAGGAGAGTAGGCCAGGTAGCCCAGGGCAGTTGGATTTTGTGCATTCATCAAGTGCTGAACAGTTTGCATTTCATGTCATAGCTCATATTCATCGTACACAATTAACACACATGGGTAGTAAACTCAATTGTATTGAATATCAGGGCAAATAAGGATGAGGGGGAAAAAATAAAGGGGCACAGTATGAGTGTAGGAGGCATCAGCTTCACGATGCAATAAGTACAAATGAAGTTATTTCATACCACTTGTAATATAAAAGGCAAGACAAAAATAAAAATTTGGGGCACCAATGGTGAACCCCATATAATTGGTGGAAAAAATGGCAAGTCAATTGCAACAAAAATTTCAAAATTGTCAGCGAGTGCTGCAGTATTGCATCTTCTTCAGACAAGGTCTTTTCAGACAGTCAGCTGTGGGTGGTGACTTAATAATTATATCAGCCTCGGAGATGATGGCAGAACCAAGTTGGTAGAAATGGCTGTGACAATAATGTTCTTCCTGCTGTGGATCTGCAGGTCTGAAGGTGAAGAGCAAAAACAGGCATTAGAATAAAGCGACAGCTCTTTACTTGAGGTGAAATCACACAAAAATAAGCCCTGAAGTTGTTTGTCTTTCGTACATGTGTGACACACTATATGCTGTAATATTGTGTAGGGATGTTATGATAAAAAAGCCACTTGACTATATTTCAATTTTAGTATGGTCAGTTATTATATTGGGAGGTTGAAGATCTATTCTATTAAGTCTTTATTTTGGACTATGTGTAGACGTCTGTACATGTTAATGATGTCTATAGACTGCATGTCACTTTTTATGTGTATTAGGCCTTAATTATAAGTGAGGTAGCTTTCCTGTCTGCTTACATGTCTATACAATTCAAAAACAGAAGAGTGGGAGTATCGGCGTGCCTGCCCTACAGCTCACACACTAGTATTTTTGCACTCTTGTCAAATGCAAAATATTTCTCTTTAAATATGCTTATATACATGCTCACTTTGCTCATCAGCCCCGCTAGCTGGACCCCTCCCTGCAAAACCCCACAATTTTGGACACTCCATGGGTCTGCCACTTGAAAGACCAACTTCTAAAATAACTGCATCAGTCAAACTAACACACAGCCATGACAGGAATCTGGTATCTATGAGGAAGAGTGCATATAAACACCAGAGGAATATGACTTGGCTTGGATTTGAACCTGGAGCTGTCTACCCACCATCATGTCACAACGAGCAGGAACCAAAATGGCAATGCAACGTAAACAAAAGTAATAAATAATTACATTTATTTATTTAGGAACAAAGTAATTCTATAATAAAGCAGACTTGAAATCTTCAAAATAAAGGGAACACAGGAAAAAATGATTGAGCAACAATAAAAAAAATTTCTAACAATAAGAAAAAAATTCCTAATGAATTTCTTTGACACCCAGAAATCCTGTCATGTTCACAATGTTTCACCAAATATCAGATACAACAATAGAAGGAGACTCAAGCACAAGAAAGGGAAATATTAAAAGTGTTCTTTGTTTATTACTGTTAATGCATATCACATATGCAGAGCTGTAGGAAACACTTAAAGCAGCACATAATCAGAGCAAGAGCCCCTGTTTCCCCAATGTCTTGGCCATGCTGAATTTCAGCTGACTTGCCAGGTGCAGTGAGAATTAAACTCAAATTTGGGTATCTTTGAATTGTGTTCAGTCCTTTGCTTTCAAACAGTTAAATAACCTCTGATCCCATGTAGTTAAAATCTTCTCCCCCCACTACTTTTAAGAACTTTCTAACTTAAGGGCATTGTTTTGTAACCAGCCTTGGGCATATTTATTCCTCATTTTTCTGCAGTTTCTTTTGATGTAACAAGCTAATGCTAATGCTACTTTGTTGTTTATGTGTATATCTGTACAACAACAACAACATTTATTTATATAGCACATTTTCATACAAACAGTAGCTCAAAGTGCTTTACATAATAAATAATAGAAAAATAAAAGACACAATAAGAAAAAATAAATCAACATTAATTAACATCGAATAAGAGTAAGGTTCAATGGCCAGGGGGGACAGAAAAAACAAAAAAACTCCAGACGGCTGGAGAAAAAATAAAATCTGTAGGGATTCCAGACCATGAGACCACCC
The DNA here is from genome assembly GCF_016835505.1 of Polypterus senegalus. Classification (NCBI taxonomy): domain Eukaryota; kingdom Metazoa; phylum Chordata; class Cladistia; order Polypteriformes; family Polypteridae; genus Polypterus; species Polypterus senegalus. The sequence goes on from NC_053154.1 coordinate 83,006,567, forward strand.
AGTCCCCTCTGGGCATTCTACCTAACATAAATGAAACAGTCCTCTTTGGATTTAGGGTTCTCACAGAAGGGCTTGATGAAGATGGTCACGTAGAGTTCTGCCTTTTAATCCATCCATCATTGTTGGAGCATCATGAAGCTTTGAGTAGGTGGAGGTGGCGCAGGCCACCACCACAAAGAAACCGGAAAACAGAAAAGAGAGTAGGGGTCAGTACGGATTTTAGAGCCACCATGAATAGTTATTATGATGAATGTAAGCTAAATTTATATTATATAGTGTCTTCTCACTGTTTCTTAGGATATACTATATACATGAGGCTACTCATGTCTAACCAATCTATTCAAAACCTAGGGCCAAATGCAAAATGTACTGAGGCCAAAAAAAGTATTTGACCCTTGCATTTAGCTATTTTGGATTTGGCACTAAAAATACCTAAAATTGTTTATTGTTTAATTTTCAAATAAGAAAATAATTGAGGTAGATTTTAACAGAAGAATGTATTGTTTGTGGGCGGCACGGTCATGCAGTGGTAGCGCTGCTGCCTCGCAGTTAGGAGACCCAGGTTCGCCTCCTGGGTCCTCCCTGCATAGAGTTTGCATGTTCTCCCTGTGTCTGCGTGGGTTTACTCCGGGTGCTCCGGTTTCCTCCCACAGTCCAAAGACATGCAAGTTAGGTGCATTGGCAATTCTAAATTGTCCCTAGTGTGTGCGCCCTGTGGTGAGCTGGTGCCCTGCCCGTGGTTTGTTTCCTGCCTTGCGCCCTGTGTTTGCTGGGATTGGCTCCATCAGACCCCCATGACCCTGTAGTTAGGATATAGTGGGTTGGGTAATGGATGGATGGATGAAGAAAATAGATCTGGAGGATAATCAAGATTAAGAATTTTTAGTTTCTTAATTTGGCTATATAAAACCAAAATGACAGAGAGAAAATCAGTGTGCTTTTGTAAACGGATGTCTGTATGAGATGCAGGGAATAACTTGAAAAACCAAGTGAAAGCACAAGATATTAAGTTTCCACTGATTCAACAACTGAAAGGAACAAAGCACAGCTTAATGAATACAATAATTTGTTAAAGCAAGATAGAAAATGGATGGATATGTGGCTGCATAAGGTTACCAACTATTTTATTTCATTTATTTAACTGACATATTGCCAAAATGCTGGACATAATTCATGTTATTTTTAAATAGGCACTGTGATGTGCTGGCTCACATATTGGACTTACAACTTGTGTGCTGACTTCGCTGTGTTGATCCTGAGCAAGTCACTAAATGTTAAGCCAGTAAAAAAAAGTTGTGAACTTGTAAATCATCTTGGATAAAGGCATTGGCCAATATTAAATAATGTATTTTTAACATGTGTGCACTCAAGGACAAAAAAGAACTGCACACAGAAACAGTAGTTAAATTGACATTAAAACTGCCATGGGGAAAACTTACATCCATGAGTGAGAAATTACTCAAAATCTGAGAATTAAATTATTTGTTAGTCTAGAGCAGGACTAGACATTGAATCACTATTCTGGTGCAAATCTCCAAAGAATGACAGTTCATACTGTATGCATGTCTGCTGTGGCATTCATGTTGTAAATGGTGTCATGTGGCACATCCAACTTTCGGGGAGGCAGTGGAAGACGAGATGAGGATTATAGATGATGTCTCAAAAAATTCCACAAATGCTGTTTGTGAGAAAGGAGACAGTGCCACAAGTGAGCTTTCCCAGGTGATGACAGCTTTCTGAGAATCAACTATTTACATCTTACAAAACTGCATCATCATGAATGTTGTATAGTGGGTGACTGTATCTTAAATTTTGTTGCTGTGTCTGTGTATTTGCTGTTGGTTTTTTTTGTGTAATTACATTTTTTCACACATTTCAGAAATATATAGATTATTTTGAATGGAAGCTATAAACTGGTCCTATATGAGGATGTGGGAGTGTGTGTATCCTTTAATGAACCTGATTTCTTCACTTTGTTTCATACTTTCAGCATAGCTTCTGACCTCCGTGACACTGGCCTGGAATAAGAGAGTTATGAAAGTACACTTTCTGACCAACTCTATAGGCCCACCTGACATCCATCACAGAGATACTAGATAATGGGATAGGGAACCAGCAAGGTCATTAGTTTTCTTTAGAGTGCAGGAAATCTCATTAAGTATACTATACTATACTATCAACAAACAATTTGTGGGGACTTTTTCAGAACCCTTTTGGTTATGAGTTTTCTTCTCCTTGTCTGACTTTTTTTTTACCTGCTTCCCAGTTCATAATGTGAAAGTTCAAGGCTTGCATTGATGAAAGGACCTGGGGCGAGGTTTTATCAATCCATATCATCTATGGGAATTTCAGTGGCAGGTTCCATCATGTCCTCTTGACTTTAGTCATCATAAGAATGGCTCATTGCTGACACTGATGAAAGTTTTGTGCATGGAAGAGACCATCCCTTATTTATCATTCAAAAAAAGCATATGAAGTATTTATTATCACAAATAAATCACTTGTTTTTTGCCATGTTTTATTGTACAATATCAAGATTACAGTTTGGAATGAATACAGACAGTTATAGGCAAGATGATACTAGTAGCAGATCATTTGTTGCACGCAGATCCATATTTGAAACATAGCAATCTACTGTCAATTTAGCACATTGGTACCCTTGTAATCAAAACCATGAGCAAGATGGCGTACTTTAAAAAAAACAGTGCTGATACATTTCCTAACTTGGGCCAGGGCAGTGGTCTAGCTGCAACTATTAAATATGAACTGAACATCATGAGACTAACCATTGAATGCCCACTGCGTGAACAGTTATAAAAGTGATAACAAATTCTGGTCCCATCTTGTATTTTTTTTTTATTATTCTCAAAAATACAATTGGACCTTTTTATGTGATCCAAATGGATTATTAACTTAGTTATAATCATTGTGAGTTTGATATCTGAATTGGACATTTATACTCTGTGAGACTTTCCCGGACACCACCAGCCGGAGACCACAAAAGTCACACATTTATTATTCATTAAATAAACACAGTCCACAAACACCACACAATGCACAAATCAGTAATCACCCCAATATTCCTCTTTCTCTCAGTCCTTGGCCGCCAATCTCCTCCTGGGAGCTTCGTCCTGCTCCCTCTCCCGACTATAGTTCCCAGATTGCTGGGAGGCGGCGCCTTTTATTCCCGCCCGGATGTGCTCCAGGTGGCTGGTGACGATCTTCCGGCAGCACTTCCTGGTGTGGCGGAAGTGCTGCCCTTTGCCCCGGAAGCACTCCGGGCGTCCTTGGCAGGTTCCTCCACCATCTTATCAAGTGTGGCGGAAGTAATGTTCTCCCAGGTTCTAGGAGGCTTAAGGCGCCCCCTGGCAGTGGCCACGGGTCCCAACGAGTTGGAAAGTCTCTCCTCCTCTTCTGTGGTCCTCTCCTGCTCCAGGGCCGTTGTGTCCTCCTGACCCGGAAGCTTTTACTGCCACCTTCCGGACCTTCTAGGCGTCCCGACGGGGTAAGAACCCCAGCCATCTGTGACAACTCGTATTTCCTTCTTGACTGTTTTGAGTCTTCATGGTCAAATTGTGGCACCTGGTCTGTACTATATTATTATCTATTGGCATCTTTCGCTGAGCTGAGCATCCTGAGATCATAAAGCAGTGCTTTTCACAGTCAACGCCCTTTCCTGCTTTACTATAAAAGTCATATTTAACTGAGAAACCTTCTAATCTTCCTTTGGCATCTCCCTTGCCATCCACATCAGAATATCTGACCACTTTAACTCATATTTCTAAAATAGTTCCTCTGAAATACAGAAAAGTTACCTTTAAGCATTTGGCCTCATGATATTATATTATTTGGTGCCTTGATCTATGAAATTAGCTGGCCAGTGCCTCAAGAGACTAAGGCCTGTCCGCCTGTGTGCATGTCCACACCATCAAAGTGCTCACAGAGACAGGCGTACCACAGCCGAGTTTGTATATTATGGATGAATGACGTAGATTGACAATGATATCCCACTCATTTTGTTTTCTGTGATTCAAACTTACTTAGCCTGCACTTTGCTCTACTACTAATTCTTCCAATTGTTACCATGATAAATTGAAACACTTAAATATGTCCACAATTTTTATTTAATTTATCTCTTATATTTCTCCCTGTCTTCTCTTTCTAGTTTCAGTTTCTTTACTGAATTTTCACTAATTTAAAATTTTCACTACTCAAAGACCTATTCTGTAAAATGAGGCCTACCACTTGTGTATTGGATCCCATCTCATCCCATGTATCAAATCCTGCCTTTATGTAATAGTCATGGCTGTCATGATAATAATAAGCATATCTTTATAAGCTGGTTTTATGCCATTTGGCTTTGGCCAAATCAGAATATAAATTCTATACAGCATTTGATACTCTTAATCACAATATTTTACTGTCCATAATGAGAGTACCCAGGCATTCTTTGGCTCGGTTCTCCAGTCGCTTAAATTCTCCTTAATTTACAAGCAGGAATTTGTTAGTCTTGGCTAACAGCAGCTCCAGCTTAGCACCTCTTACGTTAAAGGTGTTCCTCAACACTCTGTCCCTGACCTTCTGCTTTTCAGTATCTACATACTGCCATTTGCCTGTATTATTTGTAGATTCCAGCGGGGCTTTTATTTTTATGATGCTCTAATTTATTTCAGCACATTCATCGAATATCACTTCAGCTCACTCACTTGCCTTGAAGAAATTAAATATTGAACGGAGGACAATTTATTAAAGTTAAACTACAGAAAAAAAATATCACTTGTCAGGCTTAAGAAGAGAATTAATTGCAGTCACACTAAGTAGGTGATAATACTGTCACACTCTCTTCTGTAAAATCATATAAACTCAATCCTATAAATTACATTAATGAAGTTTGTTACTTCCACTTCTGCAACATATCCTGTGTCCACTTGGATCGCATTTTTGGAAACTAAGAGGCTTGTCCATGGTTTTTATTACATCTCAGATTGATCCCTATAACTGTTTACTGGCAGATCCCCATCTGATCTGTTATCCTATCTCCTGCTGTTTCAAAACTCCACTCCAAGAGTTGGCAGTCACATTTGCAGCAGTAAGCATGGCACCTGTTCTGTTCAGTCTGTAGTGGCTCCCTGTGTCTCCTAGTACTGAACACAAAATCATGTTGTTGCCCTGTAAAGATTTAAATAGCTTTCTTTTTAGCTAAATTAGCAACCTTCCTGTATCACTGCAGTCATGTCCGTCCACTTTGGTCAAAATGCTTTTCGTACCCCAAATAACGTATGTTCTGTATCTGATTCAATTCACTCTTTTAAAACTGCACTAAAAATTCATCTGTTGCTGGAGGCATTTAACTTACACTGACATTCTTAAGCATTCTCTTAGTTCAGGCTCTTTGTTCAATTCTCTGAGATGGTACTCTTTATGTTATTTGTTAATTATCTCTTAACCCTATGCATTTTATTCCTATCTATTGTTTCCTTGTACTCATCAATAATTTTGAGTTTTATTTATTTATCTTTCATTTTTTTTTTACATTTTGATAATAATGTCTATACAATATTATTCATTGATTTTTTTTTCTGAGCATATATTTTATTGTATTCTGAATATTTCTGAAGCACCTTAAATATCATAACATGTACGCTATAGAGTATATATGAAATGTACCATTGTTATCAATGCAAATGTTAAAAAGAGTTTGAAATGTTAGAAAAATGCTTGGCCAAAGCACTCTGCCAATCAGGTTACAATTAGAAACTACAAAGAGCTACACAGGTACAGTATGATGAAAGCATGCTTTAACTACCCTTATCTCGCTTAATGGTTGCAGAAGAGTGTATAGTATGTTAAAGCCTATCAATTGTAAATCTTAATTACACCCTGTTAAACTTTGTGACTGTGGCAGTGTTCATGCAAGTCTATACTGATCTTGTCTTTCTTTGAACAGTGTAATTTTCTGAAGCATTTCGAAGCAGTGGAACATTTTTTCACCAAATGCTATTTTGCTTTTCGAAGTAGCTCAGTTCAGTTAGCAGGAGTCCATTACAATTGTTTAAAACTGAACCTGCTTTGGTTTTCAGACTGTGGACAGTTTCTGCCATTTAGCAAAGCCTCTTTTACACAATTATTTTAGTGACAGTCGTAAGAAGGAAATCAAAGTTATGTGGCCTGGCTTTAAGGTACATAATGGGTGATGAGTCAGAATTGGTGCAAAGATGATTATAGAATTCCACATACTTTGTTCCATTGATATAAAGACAATTTTTTGCCAGTTTATGTATTCATGTTCCTTGAATTTTGAATATCAGCACTGCTTTTCAGGAATTCAACTGCATGAAAAAAGAGGTAGTTACTGTAGAACAGAGGCCCCTTGTTTTAAAGTTTCACTTTTGTACTGCATGTAATTCAGTTCACAACCTTTTGAACTTTAAAGCTCTAACCTTGCAGACTCTGAGACTTGAATTCAGATTCTCCCTTGCTCACCACTAGCGTGCATTTGCACATTGAAATCATATCCACATGCTCTTCTGGTTCCTCACTCAACCTAACCTACAGGTTAGGTTAATCCCTGATTATAAACTGGTCCAGTGTGAATTTAGATTTAAAGGCATTCTGTGCCCCATCCAAGTTTGGTTCTACATTGATACTGAGATGGGATCTGGCTTACTCTACAAACCGCAATGAAACAGAATATCTTAAGTACCTAGTTGACCTAGTTATCTACCTCATCTGCAACTCTCTAAATATAATTTTTAGTGTTTGCTGCTTGAATATTATTTGAAATGCACCTGGTATAAAGTCCACATGATTCTATTGTTAATGTCAGTTGGGTTCAGTGAAATCATGACTCAGTGGTTAGGTAGCATTCTGCGTTTTGACTTTTGTTTCTAATTGCTCTCTGTGTGGAGTTTGTGTGTTCTCGCTGTGTCCATGTGGTTTTCCTCATTGTAGGTTGGTGTTCACCTCAAAAGAGTAGCTGTATTTGTTAAGCTATTTGATGATTATAATAGATTAATTAAATATTGACCTTTTGTGAGATACGATATACATATATAAATACTGTATATGTACAGTTGTGCTTGAAAGTTTGTGAACCCTTTAGAATTTTCTATATTTCTACATAAATATGACCAAAAACATCATCAGATTTTCACTCAAGTCCTAAAAATAGATAAAGAGAAACCAGTTAAACAAATGAGACAAAAATATTATACTTGGTCATTTATTTATTGAGGAAAATTATTGAATATTACATATTTGTGAGTGACAAAAGTATGTGAACCTTTGCTTTCAGTATCTGGTGTGACGCCCCTTTGCAGAAATAACTGCAACTAAACGTTTCCGGTAACTTTTGATCATTCCTGCACACTGGCTTGGAGGAATTTTAGCCCTTTTCTCCTTACAGAACAGCTTCAACTATGGGATGTTGGTGGGTTTCCTCACATTAACTGCTCACTTCAGGTCCTTCCACAACATTTCGATTGGATTAAGGTCAGGACTTTGACTTGGCCATTCCAAAACATTAACTATTCTTCTTTAACCTTTCTTTGGTACAACGACTTGTGTACTTAGGGTCGTTGTCTTGCTGCATGACACACCTTCTCTTGAGATTCAGTTCATGGACAGATGTCCTGACATTTTTCTTTAGAATTCCCTGATATAATTCAGAATTCATTGTTCCATCAATGAAGGCAAGCCATCCTGGCCCAGATGCAGAAAACAGGCCCAAGCCATGATACTACCACCACCATGTTTCACAGATGGGATAAGGTTCTTATGCTGGAATGCAGTGCTTTCCTTTCTCCAAACAAAACACTTTTCATTTAAACCAAAAAGTTCTATTTTGGTCTCATCCGTCCACAACACATTCTTCCAATGGCCTTCTGGTTTGTCCACGTGATCTTTAGCAAACTGCAGACAAGCAGCAATGTTTTTTTGGAGAGCAGTGGCTTTCTCCTTGCAACCCTGCCATGCACACCATTGTTGTTCAGTGTTCTCCTGATGGTGGACTCATGAACATGAACATTAGCCAATGTGAGAGAGGCCTTCAGTTGCTTAGAAGTTACCCTGGGGTCCTTTGTGACCTAGCCGACTATTACACGCCTTGCTCTTGGAGTGATCTTTGTTGGTCGACCACTCCTGGGGAGGGTAACAATTGTCTTGAATTTCCTCCATTTGTACACAATCTGTCTGACTGTGAATTGGTGGAGTCCAAACTCTTTAGAGATGGTTTTGTAACCTTTTCCAGCCTGATGAGAATCAACAACTCTTTTTCTGAGGTCCTCAGAAATCTCCTTTGTTCATGCCATGATACACTTCCACAAATGTGTTGCGAAGAGCAGACTTTGATAGATCCCTGTTCTTTAAATAACACAGGGTGCCCACTCACACCTGATTGTCATCCCATTGATTGAAAACACCTGACTCTAATTTCACCTTCAAACTAACTGCTAATCCTAGAGGTTCATGTGCTTTTGCCACTCACAAATATGTAATATTTGATCATTTTCTTCAATAAATAAATGACCAAGTATAATATTTTTGTCTCATTTGTTTAACTGGTTTCTCTTTATCTACTTTTAGGACTTGAGTGAAAATCTGATGATGTTTTAGGTCATATTTATGAAGAAATATAGAAAATTCTAAAGGGTTCACAAACTTTCAAGCACAACTATATATATTCACCACCAGGCAAAAGTTTTAGAACACCTCAGTTTTTCCAGTTTTTGTTCAAATGTAATCAATTGAAATGCAATGAATGAAATAAAATGGTGAAAAAGTAAGCAGCAAACCATCAGATGTTAAAATTTAAAGTTTTAGGTTAGCAAAAACTTAAAAGGAAGAGAATTTCAGAATATTACAAATGGGCCTTCTTCAGGGAACAACTAACAGGTTACAGCCAACAGATGTTCTGTGGCAACTAAAGTAAATTAAGCCTTGCAAGCTGAAGCAAACAATTTATTCAGGCATCCCAACATTCCTGTGATTACTTAAAAACCCTCTGTGTGTTTTAGAGCAGAGTTGGAACAGACTGTGTTACTACACCCTTTGAAATACTATTTGGGCAATATTCCATAATGGCAAAAAACGCACTTAGGATTTTATCAAAGCAGATGAATATTTATTATACTAAATTGATAATTTCATACTGTGGTCTTTTTTTGTATTCAATGTTTTTTTTTTTTTGAACATCAAAAATGATCTCACAACCCTCTTCTATTGTACTTCTGTGTTCATTTCCAACGCTCTTTTCAACAGTATCCATCCATCTATCTCTCAAGCCATCCATTTTCTTAACACACTTAATCTTGGGCAAGGTCATCCATATACCATCTAATGTCAGTTTTATGGTTGGGACAACCCACTTAACAGCAGCAAGCAGGCAGTTTATAAAAGCATTATAAAAACAATATTAAAAACAAAAACTAACAAAGACACAAAGGATGTGACCGATAAGGTCTCTCCTACATTGTATAGAGTAACAGCTCATGGTTGCTTACAGTATGTCAGACTTTATGACTATTTTGAAGGCAACTAATGCAAATGTTTTGTAAGAGTATGGTGACCTACTAAAAACACTACTAATAAATACTATGTAACATGTACCACACACATAACACTAACTAACTTAAATAATCCTACTACCCAATAAAAGAACATGTTTTTAAAATAGATGCATGGACAGATACATTAAAACAACACACTTGAGTGTTGCTCTTACTGGTTGGTTCCTAGTTTAAGTTGCTGCTGGTCTGACTCCTGACTGCCAATACTGGCCTGCCACACCATGCATTCTTCTATAGTTTCCTCATCTGGATGTGGAAGATCTCTGTTGTGTACAGCTCTGATGTCAAAGCCACCACTCACCATATGTCTCCTTGGCTGGCACAAGAGAAAATGGCTACCTGACCAGATGAACAGTTGTTTTGTAATCTTGCTATCTAGAAAGAAATGAAAAAATGCTGCAGTGAATTGAACATCTATGCAATTTCCTTATTAGAGAATACTAAAAATGCAGCATTTTCAGAGCACTGCACAGATTCTTGAATGGAAAATAGCACAGAGTGTGTCAGTGATATAGAAACTATAAAGCACAAAATAAATATTTAATAAAGTAAGTCACACGCTTGATAGTCTTACTTGGTTAAGATCAAATGGCAGTGAAGAAGAGAAAAAAATCTAGTGAGATGCAAAATGAGAAAAAAGTTCTTCTGTAATGCACTTCCTAGAAAGGTCTCAGAGCAGGAGCTGTTTACAGTTTAAAGTCCACACGGCTATATGAGTCATACTGTATATTAATCTGATGTATTATGCTGCTTTTAAACTTTTGGACATTGTGCAGTAAATACAAATTGGTGAAATATTATGCTAAAGCAACCTAGTACTACTCATGGTAAAGATCATTATGAGTAAAATCTGCTGTGTGTTTTTATTCCAGTATTCAATTTCAACACCTAGTAAGCAACTAATTGCCTTTATTTTACTCCTTTTTGTAATTGCATGGCATCAAGTCAAACATCACATGTAAGATTAAAGGACAAACAGACTTATCAAGGTTGTTAGGCCCTGAAAATATTTCCAAACCAATGGCATCTGAAAACCTGCCAAATGGCACTGTGGACCAGCCTAATGAGTGATGCTGTTGATTTGTCCTCTTGGAGTTTTGGCATTGTCAGCATCCTTTTACCATAGTCCATGGAGGGGGTGTCACCTTTGGAGTCTGTCGTCCTTAGATTCAGTGGTTTGGATGGCCGCATGTATATTTTGAAAAAAAACACAAAAAAACTCACACCACCAAATCAAAAATTTTCCCTGCACAAAACTTTCAAAATAGCCCAGGCATGAAAACTGTACATTTGGCAACCCTGAGCGTTATAGTAATGTGTGCCCTAACATAAAAGTACCAGGCATCAAGAATCAAAGCTATGGGAAGACCTAGTTGTGCGTAGAACCCATTGTTGTGATACTACTACTGATGTTCAATTTTATTTTCCTTGATATGGTCTTTACTTAGTAATGTGTGGACCCTGTAGAGTCTGCTTCACCATATGTTTGATAAAATCACAGACAGAAATGTTCAAGAACTTCACTGAACTCTGCTAAATATACTAAAGTCACTGGGAAAGGAGGAACTGAACTTAAGTGGATTGTAATTGTGCAGTGGTCTTTTAAGTGTCTCAGAAGGCTAGAGAAGTGTCTCCCAAATATGCTGGATTAATTATTGTGGTCAAAAATGTGGTTTCCGCTATGCATGCTAACTGCTGTGTCACCATGGTGCAAACAACAAAAGATGCAGATGGAACAATAACCACAAACCAAATACAACAAATGGCCTCAAAATAAGTAAAAAAATATTATGAGATTTTGAACTCGGGGTGGCATGGTGAAGCAGTGAGTAGTGCTGCTGCCTTGCAGTTAGGAGACCCGGTTTTGCTTCCGGGTCTGCTTCCTGGGTCCTCCCTGCGTGGAGTTTGCATGTTCTCCCTGTGTCTGCGTGGGTTTCCTCCCATAGTCCAAAGACATGCAAGTTAGGTGCATTGGCGATTCTAAATTGTCCCTAGTGTGTGCTTGGTGGGTGTGTGTGCCCTGCGGTGGGCTGGCGCCCTGCCCAGGGTTTGTTTCCTGCCTTGCGCCCTGTGTTGGCTGGGATTGGCTCCACCAGACCCCCGTGACCCTGTAGTTGGGATTTAGCGGGTTGGATAATGGATGGATGGATGGACCCTCCCCATCAGGCCTACATGCCGAAATGCAATTGATACATCTGTCGAAGGTTGCTTATCTGTTGCCAAGGTAACTGCAGGTTCACAGCACCCCAGAGGAAATGGCAAGCTCACCGCCACCTCTCGCAACGCATCTGTCACCCACTGACCTTGCCCCGGCCCTGTGTGTAGTAGAGTGGCATCTCCCACTGCAATAAGTAACCCTGCTGTTCCTGTTTCAAGTTCAGTAAAGATGGTTTTCCTGAAATCCTTAGACTCAGCCTCGTCTTTTGGGTGCAAGGCAGAGACTCATGCATCACAATATGCATAAGTCTTTGCACTCGCGGAGTTTCACAGTATCCATGAGATGAAGTGGTGGCATTGGGCTGGCTCATTCCACTGTCTGAAATTGTGGTTGCGGTACAGCAGGAAAGTGTTTTTTGTTTGATCTTTGTGCAGATACTTCAACCTTTTTTCTTTCATCAATTTGTGCAGAAACACCTTATAAATAGTAATAAATAATAATGCATCTTTCATTATTATTATCCTGCGATGTGCTATTTTTTAAAGAGATGGGAGCTAACTTATAAGGCTTGTTTTTCTTCATAGCTGTAGCACATGGCTATGTGATGCTGCACCGTGTCGACTAAATGAGCGAGTGCCAAGGGACTCCTAATCTAATTATTGTCAGCCAGTGTTCTCCTGAAATGAAAATATGGCATTTTTTTTAAACTCATGTGAAGTACAAATATTTGGCCTACCAGTCGGTTGTGACATCACAAATGCACAAAGCAGATCAGGCAGCAATCTTATAATACGCATGATTGAATGCTCTGCACATAACTGCTACAGCTCTGTGATGTCCTGAAAATCATCATGGGCTGCGAAAAAAATGTTTGTCCATGCCAGCCACAAGGAGATAAAGCCACTGGTAGCTTCAGCACGATACATCAGTGCAGGTCTACGCTAGCAGATGCAGACCAGCAATTTCATGACAAAAGTGACTTCACCGCACATCGATACAAGCAGCTTGTTGACAGAAGATTATAGGTTACTACAAATCAAATTGATTGACATCCTGGCCATAACAAATCCTAATCTTAATAACGCTAATGTGAAGTAACTTCAGACTCTTAAGCGTTTATAGTGCACGCTAACCATACTAACTCCTAACCTTAACATTTATCCTAAAACTTCTGTCTGGAACTGTGGTGATGCGTGGCAGTGCGGCTCTGCAGTTACATATAATTCACCTCAAGGTGAATCTCCAGCAAAATATTTATCAAAGAACATCATCGGCGAATATAGCATATTTGCTGTGAAAAACACTTTGGTGAATGTTGACAATCAACACTATCTACTATATCAAATAAAGAATAACAGATCCACCACTTTTATGAAGACTTTCATCTCCATATATAATATATTGTACATTTGGATATTAATTTGTTCATATTGTAAAATTACTAAGCTTGTGTAATGTGTGTCAATTGGAAAATGATATCGTAATGGTGGACAGACAGACCATCGCCATTAATGGTCGCCAGTAGTTGGTAGAATTGTGGATTTGCATTTGTCAGAACTGGACAGACAAGAACTGGATTCTTAAAAGACAATCCTGTGCCCTGAACCTGAGCAAATAAAGTTGGTTGGACTGGTGAGAAAGAGACAGCTGTGGACCTGGAAAGAGCCAAGTAAGAGTAAAGTAAATGTGGTTATTATCTTTAAACATGCCAGGCAGAGGCCTCTGTGTTTTTTCATTACAAACATTTGATTTTCCTTGGCTTAACAGTTCATATAGGGGTATAACTCCTTGTAGTTCTGCAGCCTGATTGTGAGAAATAAGTGTGAAATCTTTGTATGGCATCAGAATTTCTCATCTCTTACAATGTGTTTTCAAAGAATATTGACTCCTATAAAAGACAAAATATTGTAACTCTGGGAAGTTTGAGCAGAGGGGCATGCAAATCATCTTGGAATGAAGGAATTTCATATGCTACTCAAGATAAACCCAAGGAAAAAAGAAAGTGTGAAAGAGTCTGTGAAGTACACAAATGTTCATTATTTACATTCAGTAACTAAAGTACAAATAAAGCTACTTTGAATATTCCTGTTTGCAGTGGAAAAACACCCCGAAACAGGCCATTGGCATTACTCTGCTTCGCATTCTTGATTGAAAAGCAGCACACTGAAGCTTAGCTCCTGATGCCAAACTGGTGCACTATGACTGTATAGTGTGCCATTAGTTAAGTGTCCTTGATTCAGACCCTGGCTTTTACTTACTTACTTACTTATTTATTTATTTATTTATTCATTTATTTATTTTTGGGTACTCGTTTTTTCCTCTCATTCTAAAGTCATGCTTTTTATGTTAATTGGCAACAGTAAATTGGTATAAGAGTGACATGGTGGTGCCATAGAGAGACTTACCCCCTCATAGAACTTTCACTCTGGTTTTGTGTTTGGCTATGTTCTGCTTAAATTACTTTTATTTTTCCTCTCATAATACAAAGACATGAAGTTAGGGTGATTAATCACTCTAAGCTGAAACTGCAGTAGTAAGTAAAGAAGTGTACAGTATGTGTGTTCTCTGTCAGGACTGGCATCCTGTCCAGTGTTAAACTAGAATCAGAAAAAGGAAAAACATTACAATTTATAAGCTTTTTATGCCATTTCCTATTTTTTCTTTGATCTCTGCTGTAACCGCCTATATTACTTATTGATTTCTTTCAAAGACAGAACTAGATCATCTCCAAAACATTAAAAAGAGTTATTATCCTATAATATAAGGTATTATCAGTGATTGGTGGGGTGTGATGGCATGGATTGGATCGTTTTACTTATATGGTTGTGTTTCACCCTATACCGTATTTCTTTTAGGTGTCATTTGTTTTGTCCAATACAAAATTGATCACAAAAAAATGAATGAGCAGAGAAGTTTCTTTTAAAGACCAATAGGTGCACCAATTAATTCATCAATTGAGAAAAGAAAAAAAAAACAGATTTCTCGTCTTCACTCCATTATCCTCCATGGTATATTTATGCACAACCACAGAAACTGTTTAAGGTCACAGACAATGGTAATTGTTTTTGGTGTCTGAGAAATCAAATTTTGCAATGCAGCTGAAGCTGAGTACTTTCCATAATTACATTTTGCTACTGTTTTCCAGAAGATAATAACAGTGTGGCTAATTCCTCACATTTTCAAAAAGCAAGCATCCAGACAACCAAACATTTACGGTCAGCATAAAGTGAAGAGAGATGGTGTTCAGCAGACACCAAGATGCCTCATACAGGTCGGTTCCTGCCTTCCACCCAATGCTGTTGAGTTACACTGTGGCCCCACGTCCCTAAAGTGGATTAAGTAGGCCTGATAATGGATTTAATAATTTTTTTTTTTATATTTTCCACGTTATTTTTTTTTAAGTCTAATAATCATTGCCAGACTTCTGCACGGGCTAACCTGGGCTGTAGCCCAGGGCCCTGCGGGCTATAGAGGCCTCAAAATCAATCAAAATATTTGGAGAAATATTCCTGCCGCTTAACTGTCCATCTGAGTCCTTAATATTCCCTCTACTATTACCCCTGAGATAACATGTCAGCTACTAGTTACACGCATACCACCGTCCCCAAGGTTAATGTGTCTCCAGTGAACAGCAGGCAGTGGCAGTGGAAGGCTGTTGGACAGCATTTACAGCAGCAGGGGAGCTGAATAGAGGCTGTAGAAAATGGAAAATTCATGGAAAAAACATGAATTTATAATTTTAATAGTGTCAATTCTTCACAAATGGCTAGTGACAGCATTATAGGCTCTAGTCTTCGTGATAGTGAGGCATATGAGGTGATGATATTCCACAAATGGTGCAGTCAGACATCACTTTCTAAATGTGTGTGGTGTAACAAGTGCTTTGTGAAACTTTACAAGGTGTTGTTCAGGGTACATGGAAGATGTATCAGAAACAGATGATTCCTAACAGAACCTCAACGTATTCGTAAGTGATGGCCTGTTAGATGTGATTATCACTTAGACCAACAAATACAGTAGTACATGCAAAGCAACTGATCCATAAACACGCACAAAACCAATTTCAGGGCACACATTCAGCCTGGTTTCAGGCCGCAAAAATTATTGCCATTAACTTCATAATATGAATGTAAAACCAGCATTGACCACTTTTTGAATTAAGCAAAATACAAACAGAATTTGTATAAATTAAAAAAATAAATAAATCACACCACAAATTTCTGCAAATGTGTTCCAGATAGTTTTGTCTTGTACTTCCTGTAGCAGTGATAATGTCTTTCAGTAGGTCTACTGCTGAAAATTGAGAAAGCAATATGTCTCCATTTTGGCAACATAGTCTTTTGGCTCCCTCCAGAAAAATAGTGCCCCTCAGTGAGAACATAGCTGATCCAACTTGCCCATATAGTTCATCTAAAAAACACTGATGTGGTGCTGTAAGTGGGCATCAGCAACAAGTGGTGGAAGATCTGTTTGTAACCCAGGAGGCATGTCAGTGTGTTTGTTGGAGTCTTAGTCTGTATCGTGGGTTCAAGTCTGGCATGTCGATGGCCCAGAGTGTCAGCACATTTCTCAATGGCTGTACATCCAGGTGTACATCTTGCTTTGGTATCTGTGTCAGCATTTTTTCATGCTATAGTCTGTCATTAGTCAGCTGTGAATTGTCTTGTGTTTGGTTTTTCGGCATATAGTGTTAGGAGCTGTTGGTTTTGTTTGTGGCATTGATTTGTTTGCACTTTTCTTTTGTGTTGAAGTGTTTCTAATGTACTTGACAATCAGTAGATGACACTGGTTTTATTCTGGTCACTGTTGTACAGGCTCTGAGCTGTGAATTTGACAGAGAGCATGTATGATTGTGGTCGTAAAGACATGCATGAAGCAAGCCTGCTGTCACCTTGGTCAAGAGCAGAAGGTAGTAAGGACTAGGGAAAACAAACGCAATTGGCTTGCAATACTGTATGTGCTGTGAATATCATGGGGCTGCACACAGACGTGCAGATCTTGTAATGTCAGGTACTCCGCCACATCTATGCCAGTTGTGAGAGGCCCAGTTCCTCTGCCACTGTCCCATGATTTTAGAAACGATGGCCAGTATTGCATGTGTCACAGCATAAGCTGTAGATTAAGACCAAGATCAAGCTTCAAAGGCAGGGTTGCATGAGTTTTTATGGGACAGACAGATAAACCTAACAATTTTATATACAGTACCTAGATAGATGGGTAACTACATGTGTTAATGACCAAATGTCTTCTTCTGTTAACTGTCTTGTAACTTTGATTAGTCTGTTTTTATTCTACAGTAACATAATTTGCTCTCTTAAGAGTCTTGTGTGTGCTGTTAATGGCAATACACAAAATGAAAACTGTTTATGAAAAAAAACCTTTGACCTTTAATCCAGCAAAGATGTTAAAGTCTTACAAATTTGCAGTAGGCAGCAATGAGTGCAACTATTGGCTTTTTGTAGCTGTCAACAGTACCTACTGTATATTCTGGACCACCTCTACCTTTCACAAAAGATATGTCCCAAACTGACAGATCCTGCTCCAGATCAGTGATGAAGTCCTGCATGTCATTATACTGAACTCTTCCCTATGTTGTAGGCTCCTGTCTGTATACCTGTCCCATGGTTCAGTTAATGAAGTGTGCATACAGAATTGCAGTTTGATGAATTTAAGATTACGTCTTCATGTCCCCTTCAGCTTTCACAGAGTATTCTAGTTTTCTCCTAAACCACAGAGCTGTGCAAAACAGACTAACTAGAGAATAAACTGGCCTGATGTGGAAGACGATGTTTGCATAATTGTGTCCTGAAATAGACAGCCAGGCCATTTAGGGTTGATTCCTGATTGAATTTAAATGATATAAAAGCCATTGAAATGTATCCTTCTGATTCATTCATGGATTATCTTGTGTCTTGTGTGCTTTTCTGATAAGGGACCTGTATCACTGACTGTTGTACTGTAGGTTATTGTGGATAGAATTAGGACATCCAAACAAAGAAGAGGACTCTAACATCCTGTCCTTTAGTGAGCACTATTCAAAAACCATTACTAGAACAAAACAGATAACGTGGTTGCCCACACATTGCATCTATCCTTCCTTCACTTAATCTATCCATTATCAAACCTGCTATATCCTAACTACAGGATCACGGGGGTCTGCTGGAACCAATCCCAGCCAACACAGGGCGCAAGGCAGGAAACAAACCCCGGGCAGGGCACCAGCCCACCACAGTCCTTAACTTAATGAACCCAGTTAATCCAGTTTAATAATTGAGGGTGAGCATAAACCTACCTGAAAGCATTAAGTGTAAGGCAGAAAAAATACTGGAGGGATCATCAGTCCATTGTAGGACCCACTCTCTCACACCAGGCCGATTTAAACATTGGAAATCAACATAACCTGTATAGATTCGAGATGTGGCAAGAAATCCATGGTCCATTGTGAGACCATGCACTCGCCATAGTACCCACACCAGGATTTGAATGCAAGACTCTGAAGCCATGATACAGGAATACTAACCACTATGAAGCCCATAAGCACTGCATTTTTATATCAGTTTAGCCAGTCTGATCTTTAGAGTGTGCTGTGTATCTTGGACTTTGTTGAACTCAATCCTGAAACCTTACCATTAATGAAGCAACAGGTACATTTTTATTTGCTTTAATATTATTCATGTGTGGAAAAACAAGCAGAGGAAAGAGTGACATCAGCTAACAAAGCATGAAAACAACTGCTGAAAGCTGCTGCCTACAGGACGTGCCTTGTATGGCTGTGTTCACTACTGAACAGCACTATTGTTCTTGGCCACAGAAATGGCCTGCTAATGTGGCGAATTGGCTGAAATACTGCCAGCTGCTGAATAGGACAAAGTTCAAGAAAAAAGGAGTTGTCTCTTAAACAAGACAGGCTCTCTGTTGTCAGTAAGTAATTCACTGATTCAAGACCCACTCCCACTCTTTCCACTTCTTTCCAAGTTTCTCAGCATACAAATCCATGCCGTGATGTAGACTGAAGCGGAGTCACTAACATTGCACACCATCCTGCTCATGTCTATGAGGCTTTTTATTGGAAAAACGAGAAAGCTTAGTTGCAAAAAACAGAAGCAGACACAAATGACTTGCTGAACATGGCTTGAAATGACAGCGGAAAAACCCTTTGTATTCAAAGCCTGATATATAAACAAGTCACTTACTTAGTGTCACAAGACATAGTCATTTTCAGGAGCTGCAAGAAATGAAAGCCACACCTTAGGGCTTTGTCCATACGCCTTTAGTACTCCAGCACATAGTGATCTGGTGCTGTGTCTCATTATTAGATGTTCAGCTTAATGCTGCATAAATTTCACTCCCTAAGGAGAGTGGAGATGTAGAAAGACAACAGAGGTCTCCTACAGGCCCTGCAACTATTATTACCAAGGAGTCAAAGAGCGGTTTTATTCAGTATGCACAGAATACATAGATGATCTGTTTTCCTGCCACTGCCCCAAAAAGGTTTTTCATAATAAGGCTTTGAGTAAAAGAAAGAAATAATCAAAACAGAAAGTAATGAAGTTCTTCTGATTCTGATAAATTCCATCCTTTCATGATTCCCAAATTTATCTGTAAAAGCATAACACTTAAAGTAAATCAATTAGGCCCCAATTTTAACTATTGTAACCACCACAGGTTGTCTGCCCAAAGTTTCAGAATAAAACTTATAAACATTTTGCAATGTAGCTGTAAAACAAACAGATAACATCTGTTGAGCTAAACTGTAGTGTTTAAATCAGAAATGCCCATTAGAAATGTGCAAAACATTTGTGGCTGAACTTTACACTGCATCTTGACTGACTGCCTTTCAAGAATACTAACATTTGTCTCACTTACTGTTTAACTCATCTTAGTTATTATATTGCAGAGTATTAAACCACTTTCTATTACTTATTAATTATTAACAAAGCTGCTCCCTCCCTCTTTCTCTGAAGGATAATGTCCATCAAGGTTACATCTTTGACCTTAAATGATTTAATGTGGTCACTACAGCTTTCCCATTAAGTTTTCATTTTGAGAGAAAAACTCTGATTTCAATAACTAATCTAGTCTCAGCAACATGAACTCAGCTTAGTAAGAGAAATTCACCCAAGGTTAGTATAGTCATTGGGGTACCCAATTACCCAATCTCACTGAAATTGCACAGGTGGTGAACCAGCTGAAGGGGGGAATGGCTGCAGGAATCTGTGGTATCTGGGGTGAACTTCTGCAGGCTGGTGGTAAGGCTGTCCTCTTGGCATTGCAAGCAATCTTTTCTTCCATTTGGGAGACTGGCATCATCCCAACTGACAGGAAAATGGGACGTGGAGTCCCTATCTGGAAAGGGAAGGGTGATAGCCTGGATTGTGGCAACTACGTGGTATAACGCTGCTCTTTGTGCCGGGTAAGGTCCTTGCTAGGGTCGTCCTCAATAGGATCCGTGATCACTTGCTCACCTATGAGTGACCGGAACAGTCTGGTTTTATGCCTAAGAAGTCTGCCATCGACCACATCCTGGCACTGAGGGTTCTCATGGAGCACAAACGCAAATATTGGCAGAGTTTTCTTGCAGCCTTTGTCAATTTCATACAGCGTTCGACTCAGTTGATCGAGCTGCCCTGTGGGACATCCTGAGGGTTTGCGGGATCCCCTCAAGGATGTTGGATACTATGGCCGGCCTGTACACTCGTACTGTGAGTGCTGTGCAGACTGGAGGCAGAACCTCTGTGTTTTTCCCAGTTGATTCTGGGGTTCATCAGGGGTGTGTTCTTGCTCCTACTCTGGTCAATGCTTGTATGGACTGGGTGTTGGGCAAGGTCATGGGGTCCAGCAGTTGTGGGGCATCTGTTGGTGTAGAAAGATTCACGGATCTTGACTTTGCTGATGATGCTGTGAGCTTCGCTGAGTCAATGGAGGCTCTGATCGGGGCTCTCAAGAGACTGAGCGAGGAGTCTGAGTGTCTGGGCTTCTGAGTGTCCTGGATAAAAACCAACATCCAGGCCTTTAATGACCTCTTGGGCACAGCCATCAGCAGTGTGTTTGCTTGCGGAAACAGTGTCGACCTTGTCGAGAGGTTTACTTACCTTGGCAGTGACATTCATGTCTCTGGTGACTCTTCCTATGCAGTCAGTAGACAGATTGGGAGAGCATGGGGGTCATGAGGTCGCTGGAAAGGGGTATGTGGCATTCCCTATATCTATGCAAAAGGACAAAGGTCAAAATCTTTAGAGTCCTGGGGCTTCCTGTCTTGCTATATGGTTACGAGACATGGATGCTGTCCAGTGACCTGAGGCGAAGGCTGGACTCCTTTGGTACTGAAAAATCCTTGGGTACTGTTGGTTTGACTTTGTGTCGAATGAGCGGTTGCTCATGGAGTCCCGAATGAGGCACATTACCTGCATTGTGAGGGAGCGTCAGTTACAGCACTACGGCCATGTGGCGCGTTTCCCTGAGGGTGATCCAGCGCGTAAGATCCTCATTATTGGAGACCCGAGTGGCTGGACCAGGCTAAGGGGTTGCCCACGTAACACCTGGCTGCGGAAGATAGAGGGTCATTTCCGGAGGGTGGGACTAGACCGCATGTCTACCAGGGGGTTGCCAACCACGATCCCGAGTTGTTTTGTTGTGTAGTGGGTGCGGCAACACACTGTTCCAGTGCATGCTTCCAAACTTGACTTGATATAAATGATTCTTATGTAAAGACCATCACAAAACATAATCAAAAATAGGACAATGCACAATATGTTGCCGAGCTCTGTAAGCTGTGCTTTTTCTTTGAAGGACAAGTGTGGAGCAGACTGACTGGCAGGATGACGCCGGACCTCTTGCTGCATCCAAACGGTGGCATCTTTCGCCTTTACGCCTGGTGCAGCTGCGTTGTTCTTATTTATGACTGGACGTTTCTTGCGGGAAGGGCTTCTGTTCTCTTTCTCTGATGTAGAACCCTCATCCTCATCTGAGTTCACCTCGTGCTATAGCACGTCTTTATTTGAAAAGTAACAGTGTCAAATCGGGGGGAGCATGAATATGACTGAGAGAATAAAACTGAATAAAAAATAAGCTACCCTTTACAAGCACCATACATTTACCCCGGCTGTAACAGACTCAAATCAAATGTGTTTTTATTGTTTAACAGTAACAGTAAGAGCAGCTCACTACTCTTACCGCTGTACTACCAAAGCAGTCGTGATACGGAAGAACACTAACCCAATTTCTTTTTCATCAGTTATAGTCTTGAATAGAAGCACACTTGTTTTGTTATACTTGTACCTTTTGTGAAAGTGCTTATTTGATATTTGATATTTTGTTGTTAGTACTAAAACATGAAAAAAAATTTGTCTTTAAGGTATGTGTTCAACATTTCTGTCATGCTACACTTACATAGATCTTTGTAGACACGGAACACACATGAAATACATGTGTTCCAAATAACAATATATTATTCACACTATACAGCTCCCGGTAACTCACTTCCAAATAAGCAAGGCTTGAGCTGGAAGAGCTTTTTGCCATTTCTGCAGCGTTGGGAAGATGGGATAGTAGACTGCTTGCGCTTATTGACACACTAGCTGTACCCCGTGACTGCGCCCACATAGTAATAAAACAGGACAAACTTTAAAAATCAGTAGATATTGGCACTATATCTGATCGTGTGCAGCTCTGATGGGAGAGCTTTCCCGCGTGAGGAGAAAAGCAGTTGGCTCTTATATCTCTGTCAATCAGCAGCTACCCTCTAAAACACATAGAGCTCTAATCTCTCTCTCTCAAAAACGTCAAACGTTACTTCTTAGCAGTCTGTAGATGATAATATCTATTGAACAAACAGGTATCGCTAGCTAAGTGAAAGGCAAGGTGCACTCCAACACATGGTGAGACGCAGACCAACTCGAACAGAGGCTGGCGAGTGAATGAGGAAGGACCTGCCTCCCTGTTCTCGGCACACAGCCACTCTGTTGGAATTGCATAAATACATTGGTACCGCAAGCAAACTATGGTACTTAGCGCGATGAAAGAAGTTGCAAAATTAGCCAGAAAGTCCAAGCAAATTATAGAAAACGACCAGATCTAAATCTGTTAAGTAATACTCTTGTGAAAAGCGGACAGACATACAGACAGAATGCGCTTGGAGCACGAAATTTTTAAAACCGTTTCTTAGCAAACACCTATGGGCCAAGCGTAACCTACATTTAAATTTTCAAGTCCTCATGGTTCAGGAGATTTAGTGATGAGTGAGTCAATGGTATTTGGCTTTTATATATATAGATTTACAAAACAAAAGACGCTGACGTAGAGGTGCAAACGGATTTAAGGTGGGCCGTGTTTATGAATTTTTTCATAGGCTTTGGTAATTCTAGTGTTATTTGTTCAAACATCGTTTAGGTGCAGGTTCATAATGTCGGCTCTTTATGATAATAATCTGTTCGATATTGTCCAATCAGTTGAGTCTTGTATATGCTTACCTGATTACCTTCACCTTCCATTTATTCCCAGAGAAGTGACTTTTTGTACTCTATTAGTTAACTTACCTAAACCAGCAGGAGAATTGTGCTAGTGTGTGAGTTGTTTGTGTGCGTGCACTCTGCCCGACGTCAGACTCACTTACATTGGACATTCAAGCAGCTGTCAGGCAAGTAAAAGAGGAAAATATGCAAAATATACAAGTTCAGGCAATCATTTTCGTGGCGAAACTGAAACAATAAAACTAATTCCTGGTTGAAGTCGCACAGATTGTTTCTCCGTTTTAAGATGGACGAGTTAGCAAATTGCTTTTCATTGGAAGATTTTGAAATGTTAAACTTCGCACAGCATGATCTGTTTGAGATATCTGAATGAAAATGTAACTGTCTCAACAAATTTTTTTGATGAATAAGCTTGCTACATCTCAACAAAATTGGTCCACGGGGGGCTGAATTACTAGACAGACACACAGACAGACAGACACAGGGTTTCGCAGTAGGTGCTTCACACATTATATGCAGACACAACTAAAAAAGGGTTCAATTACTGTATATCCATTATTGGTCTCCAGTCTTCTCAGAATTGGGATAAAATTGATCCAGAATGTTTCTTATTTCTGACATTATTTCAGGTGTGGTTTAAAACCCACCAGTAATCAGGTCTGTTATGTTTAGAACTGAATCCTGTGTTTCTTTAAGAGTTAGGTACATTGTTGATTACATAAAAGGCAACGCGACGGGATGGGAATAAGGGAGTGTGGTTCACTGGGGTTTTTGGGGAAAAGAAAAGAAGAAAATAAAGGAAGAACATTGTCTAACAAGCATTTCTTTAGATGCAATATATTGGAAGACAAAGATGGCTGAGTTCACATTACCACCTCCAAGCTCATTCCTGACTGTCCTAGGGGGGTCTCAGGTGCCCTGGCAGAGATAGATTGGGTCATTTAAAATATACTGTATTTGGCGGCCCTTGATGCTTAAGAAATGGCAAATTCTAGGAAGAGCGCTCTGCTCTTACACTGTTTGGGAGTAAAGGGCGACCATTTCTTCTCCACATCGCAAACAGAGGCACCTATGTATGCAGCTACCAAGGCAGCATTAGCAGCAATTGTCAGCTCTGGCCGCAGTGTCCTTATGCATCTTTTCCATTTTCATCAAAGAGCTCAGCAGGTGGGTGAGTCAATTACTTTGTACATTTCTACTTTACACAAACTGGCTCCGTATTGTAAATTTGGAGACCTGCAAAACAAAATTATCCACGACCAAATCATAAAGAAAACCATTTGCCATCAGCTGCATGTGAGGCTGCTGCTCGAATCTGACAACCTCACATTAGAGAAAACTGAATCACTAGGAAAGCAAATAGAAAACACTGTTGCAGATGAACACAAATTACAAGGGGAGCATACAAAGTCACAGCTGTGTCTACATCAAACCTGCAGTTGTTCAACTCACTGGATATAGTCAGTCTTCTAGAAATGTCCTGGGTATGGTTACTTTCACCATGAGTTACAAAAACCTAACCATGTCAGCAATGTTTTCCCACATCACAACAGGGAGAGCTAGCATCATGGAGCTTGATCTTTTCGATGTTTTATGCTTTACAGTCAGACTTTGTTGCAAGTTGCAGACCCCCCCGAGTACACAGATTTCCAGCCTTATTCACAGGCCTTCTATACATTACTGGCTGTCCACAAGCCGACAATTAACCACATTGCCGCAGTGATTAAGCAAGCCCCATTGTCGGTTTCGCCTGGCGCTGTGAGAGGCAGTTTCTGCAAAGTTAGAAAGGCTGCGGGATGTTGGCCAGTAAGCATGTAGACACCTCACCCTGGATATCATACCTTGTTATCACAAGGAAAAAGATTTGCAAAATTCATCTTTGTGTGGATTTGAGGGTAGTTGATAAAGTCTTAATTCCAGATGAATATCCAGTGAGTACGACAGAGGCGCTTACGATGCAGTTCCAGCTGTTTCCACCTTGCACAAGGTTATTTACAAGTGCGATTATATGCTTGTCTGGTACAAAGGTATATTGTGGAGGGGTGGCCCAATGCTGTGGGGCCAGTGCTTCTTCCCTTTTACTGGGAACAAGATGAACTCTCTTGTTGGGAGGAGGTATATGTAGCAAGCCCCACCGAACCCCAATCCCTGAATCTCTCTGGGCAAACTAGTATTTCACATGGCTCATAAGGGCCATCCGGGGATTATGAGGGTAAAACAATGTCTGGTGTCCAAATATTGACCTACTAGTGAAGGACAGCTCAGCTTGTTTATTGAGTGGCAAGTCACTGAGACCAGCACAAGCTCCTTTGAGACGTCTAACATGGCCAGAATCACCTTGGGAACACTTAGAAATAGATATTTGTGGGCAACTCCATGGGGCACCAGCTCATGCAAGATATCATGCTAAGCTCCACTACAACACAATCTTTTATACACTCACTAAACCACCTGTTCAGCCAGACATCTACAACAGACATTGGACCCCATTTTTCATCAGCAGAGTTTACTTCTCAAAGAGAATGGTGTGAAACACATCAGAACAGCAGTGTACCACCCAGAAGTTAATGGGAGGAGTGGAACACCTGAACCGAAGACTGAAAGAGGGTAGCAAAGCATTCTTATTGGAAAGAAGGAATTTTGATGAGGCTCTCCACCTGTCCCTGCTGCATACATGAGCTTCCCCACATGCTGCTACAGGCCACAGGGAAATAAAAGGCCTTTAACTCAACTAGCACCAAGGTCTAACCCTGGGTATGGGACTCAGACACACACAAAAGCAGCTAAAAGGTAATACAGACACAGAAACAAATGAAACATAATTATGACAATTGTGTATGCATATCACAAAAACAAGCTGCTGTCTGGCTGGTCAGGTCCCATTCAAATTCTAAGGCAACTGGGCCCTGCCACTTTCCAGCTTATAGATAGGTCCCATTGGCATGCTAACTGTCTGAGTGCAGTGCCACCACTTTCGTCAGCCAGCTCTACACTTCCAGAGACTTCCATCCTCACCTATCAGTTCCCTCCACCAGAAGCTTCCCAGACCCTCCCTGCCTTTTCACAGAGTGATCATTCACCCCAAAGAGCTGGGGTTTCCCTGCATTGGCGCAGTGCCTATGTAATAAGGTTAAGGGGATGTCCAGAAATGAATCCTGTGTTTCTTTAAGAGTGGTAGGACGGGAATAAGGGAGTGTGGATAACTGGGTGTTTTAGGGCAAAGAAATAAAGGAAGAACGTTTTGGCCCGAAACAGTTTCTAACAAGCATTTCTTTGGATACAACAAGGTCATACATCACTGGAATGAATTAAAACTGCATGGAGTAGACCTGAAAGTTTATTGATGAATTAGTTACTCTTTACAATAACATTACAGAACAATTACTGTATATATACAGTATAACATATTTTAAGAATGTTAGAGAGACCAATTGGAAAAAAGTTAACAGTTACTTTAATATTTTGCATCATTAGCTGTGATGTGCTGTTTTTACCTGACAAGTCATGAAGGACACATTGTATGTATTAATTAATACATGTATAAAGGCGCTTTTCCACTGCATAGTACAGCACGACACGGTTCAGTTCAGCTCGCTTTTGGGGGGTTTTCCACTGGGAACAGTACCTGGTACCTGGTCCTTTTTTTAGTACCACCCCAGCCGAGGTTCCAAGCGCGCCGAACCGTTACCAAAACGTGACGTGTAAACTCTGCTGGTCACTGATTGGCCGGAGAAAATCGTCATTACTGCGTCACTGAACTTGCGACCGAGACACAACAGACCCGCTAGATTTTTAGCACAGCCAGCGAAGGTTCGGACGCACCATTTTGTTTTAACCAAAATGGCTGGCTTGTGGTCTATTGAGGAAGTACAGGCGTTCCTCGTTGGTAGCGAGGGCGGATCCAGCGAGAGCTGGATGGGGCGACGCGGAATGAAAAAGTTTTTCAGGAGGTCGCTAAGCTCTTGGGCGCACATGGCTACCATCGGACTTACATACAGTGTAGGGACAAGTTAAAAAAAAAGAAGAGCGAGCAGTAGAGGCGGCGCAACTATAACGACACGTGAATAATCCCGCCCACTCTAAAGCGGTAATAAACTGCAGTCGACACGCAAACCGAGCCGAACTGAGCCGAACCAAGGTGAGCTGTACTGAACCATGCAGTGCCGTACTATGCAGTCGAAAAGCGCCATTAAACATCCACATCACTAATCACAAAAAAAACTTGAATACAGTGAAACAATAAATTTATTTCAAACATTTATTCATGCCTCCATTATTGAACCCACTTCATCCATTTTGGCACCACAGGAGCTGGAGGTCAGTCCAGTAATACAACTACATTTCAAACCGTGAGAATTTATTCACATTGGGAGTTTCCTGTTTTGCACCATTTTGCCAAAATACTTCTTGCATTTGGGACCCACTTCAACAAAGACATTGATAAAGTAATCTTTCCATTCATGGGGTAGAGCTGATTTTTTTGTTTGTTTGATTTTTTCTTGTCATTTCCACGTATGTATGTGCATATGTTATGAGTTTGAAAGAACATATTATGCTGCCAGTTGCAAATTGATTTATTCATCACTTCTTCAGCACTTTTATAGGTTCTTAAAACACTAATTTTAAGGATACTGAATTACATTACTATTACAATAAAAACATCCATATATAAACACACAAACACACACATTTAAAATACATTTACTGTATAAAAAGACTAGACACAAATTCTTAGTTACAGTAAATTTAAGAAATCTTTAACCTCAAAAATAATGACCCAAATCAAATATCCGCTATTTGAGGCCAACACAGCCTTCTGTGCACTCAGAGCAGCACGTTGTGGGCTGTGGAGCCTACGCCTCACAGTCTAATATTCTGTGACCTTCATAAAAGATAATAATCAAGCATGTAGTCTTTCTTTGAGAAATCACATATAGAGAACTGATTGAAAAGCGTTGGTTCCTTCAATTATAATCCTGCTTTTATGTCTCATTGTGAACAACTTCAGGTTTGATGGCAGTCATACAGTGCCTGTCCAAATGATGAAATAATAAGGCCATTTAAATTCATTCAGGGCTTTGGCTTTCAAGGACCTGAGCTGCCTATTCACTGGTTATCTATGACTGCCATGGAGCTTTTAGTGGAACTACTTTATTCACAAGCACATAGGTCTCCTACAGATAATTACATTTACAAGTGTATTAAAATTTTGCAGTTCTCACCATCTAGGAAAATGTGTCAGGTAATCACACAGAATTGTATTTTTTGGCAGCAGACAAAAGAGCGCTTGCCCCAGAGCTGTCAGCTAACCGTGTGTTGCCGTTTTTGTTTCAGCTCGTGGTTTTCTGCTTTCCGCACAAGAAAGAAATCCATTATACAGTACAAGCAAGAGGAGATCATTCAATTTATAGCTAATTACAAACTTCTTCTAGAATCGTATCGAAACAGGGTCTCCCAGCAACTATGATGAACCAAGCGTGTTTAGGTTCCCTTAACACTTTGTATGAAGAAGTATTCCCTGGCTTCGAACTTCCTTTTAACTGCTCTATAACACTTTAACATTATTTTGCTGGATCAACTTATATGATGTCTTTGAGAGCTCTGAAGACCTGGACTAGGTGCCCATGAAGTGTTCTCTTTTCATGACTCTGCAAACTAAATTTTCTTAGCCTCTTAGAGTAGGTCACATCCTCTAAACTTACTTACCCTTCCCTGAGTGGTCTCAGGTGCTCCAATGGCTTTTTAGAAGGTTAGAGACCCAGTGCTCCAGATGCATTTCCCAGGAGACGTCTCCCTCAAAACCTGCATGGATCTCCGTGCTGCATAAGCTATTGCTGCATCCTGATGAAACCAGGCATCCACTGCATCTATTTCTTCCAGTTAGGGCTGCAAAAAGTTCTGTAGCATGTAAATGTAATATTCTGAAGTGACAGTGACCATTGTTAAACACGTGACGATGGCATTTCAATGAACGGTTTGCAGAATGTTTGCGCACAACTCTCTGTGGCTCTCCCAGTCTCTCTTAGTGAGTTCCTGCACTACCATCATTTTGTATGGATGGAAATTAAGGTCCTCATGCAAAATCCTCCTCAAAGATGTGTTGGAAATGCCTAAGACAGAAAAATGTTTGTGCCATGAACAGCTAGGAGACTGCAAAATGAATACCCTTACAGCTTGGATGCTTTCAGGCGTTCTTTCAGTCCGAGGACAGCCTGGAGATTTTCTGTTTAATGTTGTACATGTCTGTCTAAATTTAGTCACCCACTGAAGAATTGTTTTCCGATTTGGGATGTCACCGTTAGGAGGAATGCTGAAGTGTGTTCAGAAGGCGCGTTGCGTAGTGATGACGGATTCATTGCTTTTGAAGAACACTTCGACAGCAAAAGTACGGTGTGCACCAGACCAAGGCATGATAGGGATCACCTATCAAAGGACCCGCACCCCAACCCACTCGGCTGCCTCTACCTCAAACAATGACCTTGAGAAATGTGGTACTTCATTTTGGCTCACCCTGTATAAGCAATTAGCTATTTGTGTATATATTTTCTACTATTTTTTATTTGTATTTCTTCTTTTCTGTTTGGTGCTCAGTCATCCCTGAGCCGATCTGCACTGTCACAGGCCGCTGGCCGTCCACATCAGTACGTATATTCTTGACGTACAAAAGCTCAGCAAGATTTGGTTTTCATGCAGAGTGTGGATAGAGGCCGTTTGTATAAAGGTATGCAATTGTCTCTCTCTATTATGAAACTAATATAAGTTAACTAATAGTTAATATTACAGTAATATCGCATCACTGTCGCTGCAATTTCACGATCTGCCCTCCATAATGCAGGTTCTATGTGGTCATCCCAGTCTGTTGCTCTCCTGTTTAAATGACCTGTGGCAGTGCTACAATGCCGTTCAACACCTGAACAGATCTCTCTAGAAAGGAAGATCTCCGTCACTCCGTCCCCAGTCTGTCTGTGTTGTGACTGCCAGTAGCTTCAGAATTAACAGTGGGAAATGGAGCCATAAGAGATCAGAATGTGAGAGGAGGAAAGAAATACTTCAAGGCAACTGCTGGGTGGTTTGCTCTGTGCTGTGCCATTTTTTCTATAGTAACATTCAGGAGTGATTAACAGATGTTGCTGCTCAAAGGAAATTAATCTCTTGTGTCAACCTGCTCTGGAATGTCACTCAGAACAATTTGTCAGACATTGGTCATCCATCATCACACACTTGGTTACCAACATTTCAGTAGGACAGCGTCCTGTATTCCTTCTGTCTTTACTATTAGGGTTTCCGTCACCTATTCAATAGATGAAATGTGGAGTTACAGACTGGGAAAGATGGATCACCGTGGGTGAGAGGAGAGGTGGGTATGGGGTGGCTTCAGCCCTGATATAATGTAAGCTCTAAGTGTCTATTAAGTAAAGGCTCTGAGTAAGATGTGCTGGGACCTTAGCACTCCATCAGATTCGTTTTTTTTATTGTTTGCCATTGTCCAGTGTTGGTCTCCGTAGATCCCTATTACAGTATATTAGAAACCTTAACATCTCCTTTCTTCATGAATATGTGAGATTATTTTTTTTTTTGTAATCACTACAGGCCACATT
Source organism: Polypterus senegalus (assembly GCF_016835505.1). Taxonomy (NCBI): domain Eukaryota; kingdom Metazoa; phylum Chordata; class Cladistia; order Polypteriformes; family Polypteridae; genus Polypterus; species Polypterus senegalus. Next base: position 83,037,357 of record NC_053154.1, read on the forward strand.
GGGTAAGTGACATATAAAAAATAACATTTTTCGGTGGAGGAATCCTTCAAGGAGGCACGATAGTTACTACTGCTACCTCAAAGTCCTAGTGACCTGGTTTCAATCCTATCAAACCATTGTTGAATTTGCACATTTCACAAAGGGTTTAGGTCCAAGCAATTCTAATAACACCCACATCACCTCGGCCCACAGATGAAGTCAATTCACAGCTCAAAATTAGCCTTCTACGAGTGGGCCCATCAGCACACTGCTGATCTTCTTATGGTTGTTTCCTGCCTTCCCCTAATGCTATAGGAATTCGCTCGCTCTGATATCTTGCAGAAGAAAATACTTGTTTGGAAGATGGGTGAATGTATTATAAATGTAACACATTTCTAAAAATCTACAATATTATTGAATATGTTATTTGTGCATATGTATTGATATTAATATACTGTATATGTATCTTTAATCAGTGGACTCAACTTGTGAGCTCCTTCAGGATTTAGCAGTAGCATTGAGGGATTTTCAGTCCCAGGGTCAGTCATAACCCACCCAACTATACGTCCCTGGATGACCTCACTCCTCATCCTCCGTGTTACGTTGTGAAGCCCTGCCAGGGTACACGTGTTCAAGGGGTGATGTTTCCATGAAAGCTTCTAGGCAAGAGAAGAGCCATTTGGCTCACTTAGCAGTCGTAGCTGAGATCTTGTCACGTGTAGAGAATGCAATGAAATTCTTACTTGAACATCTAACTGACTTACGACACACTGCTGTGCGGTTAGGTGTGGAACGAACAGGAATGACCGCATGACTAGTCAGACCTTTAAACTGATCCAGACATTCAGTTATATTGATGCTCTTTATTTAATGATCTTTTGTCACATGCCTTCAGTCACATTTACAATTTGACTTTTAAAGAAGTGAAAGTAGTTTTACAGTTTAATTAAAATAATACCTAACAGTCAGCATACAGTATACATTTAGAATTTGAGATGAAAAGTTTTCTTCAATTTTAATTTGTTTTACTTTTATCAGTACAGTTCCTAGTACAATAATACATAAATCCTCACAATACGATAGATACACACCACTTCTTCAAGGTTACATTTTGATACATTTTTGAGATTTTAAGTTGAGTGTGACTAGGGCTTGAGTTGTTCTCTCCACTCCCTGTTCCCGACTGCTTTGCTTGTCTGGTGTTGTCATAAAAATGCAAGCAGCATAAATTTGAAAGACGTGGCCTGCACAAAACCCAAATAGTGGCAGCATGTCAGTCAGTACAGAAATGATGTTGGGAGAAATGCAAAAAAGAAAAAGAATGCTGGACGGTGAAAGGAATTGTCAGTCACTCCAGAGTTGAAGTTAATATAATGGCATTTAGAGATAGGAAAATTACTTTTCCTGTCTAAATATGCTTTTATTAGATATCATAACCAGTATTTTGCTACCTTCTGAAATTTCAACAGCAAACCCACTGTGAACCTGAACACACTTTATGAGGGTGGCATGCAAACGCCATACAGGAGAGAATCAAGCAAGTATTTGAGCGCTCTGTGCTTATATTGTGGATTGTCTCACATGGCTCATAATCCAAGTCAGGACACACACTCGGGTGCTGTCCTCTGCCAAGATGACCACCTCCTTAGAGAGCCAAGCCACAGAGAAGTCATTGCACCCAATTAATAGCTCCGGTTTTGGATTTTGAGTGGTCTTCTTACAGAATTCATGTCACCATTATTGAAACTGACCCTGGGCAAAACGATTTCTGCTGTTACTCAAATCCCCAGATTAACGTCCTCCTGCCATTGGGGTCTGTCCTTACTGGGGCTCTTTTTGTGAAGACCTCCTTGATCCAGATACACATTTGTGGATGGCTGGCTTTGATGGCAGGATCCTTCAGCAGCTTTGTGGGATGCCTAAAAACAGACAAACAAGAGTGGTCACATTGTGCTGCGTGATGATCATCTCGGTGCTGTGTACTGTTCCACCAATCGTATTTCTTTTGCAAATGTGTTTCGGAATGCTAAGCACCAGAAAAACAAAGTTACTAAAACCCCAATTCACAACCACTGTTCATTTGATTTCAATAAGCGTACAAAGCATTTGTCTTCTGTAGATGAAAGAAAATGCAGGAAAAAACTAGTCACCATGCAAGAACCATTCAGGCAATTAGAGGATGAAGACAATTCTGTTGGCTGCAGCAGCCATTGCTGCGTTGGCCTAATTACTTTGAATAACCAAGCGACAGGCCTGATGCTACTGAGGGAAATTGGCCATTAAAATGATTCAACCATTCTATTAATACTTGAGGAGACAGAATGCAAACCCTTACCTGCAGGAAAGAGTTATTGCAATTGAACTGTGTTTACACATATAGGCAAGGATATGAGAAAGGAACAGGCTAGATAGAGCAGATGAAGTAATTATCTATTGACCAAATATTATGAATATCACAAAAACAAACCTGGCTTTGTTGTATCATGGAGAAATCATTTCATCTTTACAATGTTGTTGGCTGTCTCTTTTCATCAATGTTCAATGAAGCTACAAAAAGTAGTTTATAGAGGTCCCCACACCCTTTCCTGCAGCATTATCCCAAGAATGGCGTGCAATGAGCTCCCCCAGCCTTTTTAGACTTCAATTTTGACCGTATCGACCATCTACACTTGCAGAATTGAGGTATCCACACATGAAATAGTTCAGTATTTCATGGAGTTCTATCACAGTAAGCACAGCACAAGGCTTTATTTGGCATGCTTCACAACAAGCAGCCTCACATGAATATAGTACAAAGATGTACAGATCTGCTTTTACCTGCCAGTGACTCTGTAGCTAGCTTTGGAGTTTGTGTGGTGTCATACATGCCAGAGGATCTCCATCTAAACTGATACCACCCTGGGCCAATAGGGGACACTCCTTCCACCACAGTGCTGAGAAATGACTTAGTGAGGGTAACTGCCTCTACTCCTGCCAGTCTGTGGGCGTTATAAGGGAAAGTACCCAGCAGGAAGTGGCAGTTGATAAAGAGATGACTTGATGATTGAGCCTGATTCATGGCAGCCACACAGCTTACATGGCAACGGTTTTGTTTTCATTTTTTGTTTTGCTCATTACTGCAACTCGCTGTATTCTGGGATTAGCAAATCCCTGATACACAGGTTACAGTTGGTCCAGCATGCTGCTGCTCGCTTTCTGGTTGGGGCAAGAAAGTCTGTTTCTGTTTCTCCAATATCAGCTTCTTTACAGTGGCTGCCTGTCAGTTTTCGAATTGATTACAAAATCTTATTGCTAGTTTTTAAATCTTTATATGGGCTTGCTCCTGCCTATTTATCTGAATTGTGTGCTTTACACCAGCCGTCTAGAGTGCTTAGATCTCCTGGTCAGTTGTCTCTTGTTGTCCCTCATACCAAGTGTAGAACTAAGAGAGACAGGGCTTTTGTAGCTGCTGCTCCTCGCCTGTGGAACTCTTTACCTCATTACATAAAGGAGTCGTCTACAATTGAACTGTTCAAAAAAAAAATAAAGACTCATTGTAATCATTGTGATTATGCAACATTACTTCTATTTATTTTGTTCATGTTCATATATTTTATTTCTGTTTATGTTATTTATGTTATTTGTTTGTTTTCTTTTATTCTATTATTGTAAAGCACTTAATGTGCTATATAAATACATTGACATCGACATTGGCATTATATGCCATCGTGCGTTTGCTTTGTTTATACAAACTAAGAATAAACAGGGAAGGCTGGGTTGGCACCTCAAAATTCTTCTATTGTTTGACTCATCTTTACCGCGGACGACTACAGTGGTTTGTTCAAAGGTCAGAAAGAATAATAATTTGACTAATTCAATACTTATAGGATAGAAGCATAGTAGGGGGAGCTGTCACTTTTCAGATCCATCATACACATTCCAAAACTTTAATCCTGATGTTATCCAGGTGGAGAATGGGTATTTCTCCATGAGGTTTTTCGTCTGATTTCCTTCCACATCCCTTAAGATGTGTGCCTTATGGTTAGCTGGTGATTCCAAAATTGCTCAAATTTGTGTGAGTGTGAGTGGTTGGTTCCTGCCTGGGCTGCCAGAATAGGCTCTCATTTCGGCTGGACTAAATAGGATTGAGAATGTCATGTTAATTAGTTATACAGTAACTATTCTTGTTAAATGAGAGCATTCAGCAACCTCTTTAATACCAGTTGGTGTTGTGTTTTTAAATCATTATTTCATCATTGTGAATGTCATGCTACTGGCCTTCTGTGACTTTTCCAATAATTGCTGCACTTTAAATGTCCATGTTGTTGTAACTCTAAACGTCTATTCAAAAAACATGATTGATGATATTTTTCTTTGTTTTTTTACATGAAAGACCCCTCTACTACCACTACAACTAATACCGTTTAGTGCTTCTATCCAGGTGTGAATCGCTGCCTGTCTCCTCCAGCTCGTACTTGACTGTATTGGCCTGTCCTTTTTATCTCAACACATTCTCTCCTGCCGCTGCTATCGATAGTTTGTTGCTCAAACGTTAATTGCTATCTCTCTTCTGCACCCAATTAGAAAATCGCTGAAAAGTGTAACACTTTGTTTCACTATGTGTGATGAAGAAAATAGAGAAATATGCAAAACTGTCAGCACAATAGTTATTGCAGTTAGGATAAAAAAAAGAAACTTCATCACAATGTTGGAATACAAAGTACACAGCCAACATCAATTTAACATGGGGAAGGGAGAATACGTGAGGTGGCACACCGTGGACAGAGCGAAGAGCAGAAAACTGGAAGTTTTTACAGACAAGGTAGATCCAACAATGTATGCAAATATGAGAATAAACTGTTGTCTTTCAATGATGAGCTATACGAGGATGCTGAAAGAATTTGGTCAAATATTATCCAAAGTATAATTGTATTAGGAAAGACCCTCATTAGTGGGCATTTGTAAAAGAATTAAATTGGTACATTTATTTACATGCTGAAAAAAATAAAAAGAAGGTTAGGCCTTCATCAGGTGTGTCTAGAAAAAACAGTAAGTTATACAGTCGGAGTAAATCAGGACTGAAAAATTAAAGTACTGAGAGGTATCCATTTATAAGTTAGCTTGGTATAAAAAATTGGGGAAGCCCATAACCTGAAAAGTGTGTGTTTTTTTTTCTATCATAGTCCCTTAGCCTGCCTTTAGCTTCGCTTATTATAGGACATGTTTCGTGTCTGAGTTTGGCGGTTGGCCCTCCTGGAACATGATAAGCTGTTAGGCCGTGTAATGAGCTCCTTTTCTATGGATAAGCTCAGAATGTTGTACAGTCACATTTACAAATGCTTTATGACACACTGCACACCTCTAAGGACTCACATTCTGTATACTCTGCCTTACCCACATTATCAGGCCTTTGAAAAGTCTTTTCAGCACATCTGGTTCTCCTAATGGTGGGAATTTAATAAAAAGTAAATTAAGGTAGGAAATGTGGCATTAAAGACCACAGATAAGAGGAAAGCAAAACTCTCATGGATAGAGAACCCCAAGAAAATAAGCTTCTGGAGCCGGTAGTGTGTAATGATTATATCTGGGCAGTTGAACACACAGCAACACCCAGCAGGAGCAGAACTGCGCAGCTAATGGCCTTCCCTTGAAGAAATCTTAAATAATGAAATTCATTTAAATGGTATGTGATGTGCTTGTTATTTTTGGAATGTTCTCTTTCATAAAGTAAGTACATATTTTCCAAGGATGTTATTATTTTGGCATCACTAAAGATAAAAAGATTTCCGCAAAGCAGGCATTGGTTGTAATTGATAATTTCAATACAATATGTTTTTACCACAAAAGTATTACATTTCTTATGATAAAAATATATGATACTCCTATTAAGCACCAGCTCTTCTGTCAAGTTAGAAAAAAATGGCAGAAACAAAGGAAATGACAGGCATATGACGAGGAAAAAATAGTAATCCACTCAGGTGGCGCAGTGGTTAGCGCTGCTGCTTTGCAGTAAGGAGATTGTGGGTTTGCTTCCCAGGTCCTGCCTGCATGGAGAGCACTTTGAGTAGTGAGAAAAGTGCTATATAAAGGTAAAGAATTATTATTATTAATTGGAATATCAATGTGTACAATGAAACCAAAAAGTCAGTTTTACCTGGATAGTTTTAAAACGCTAAATATACCGCAAAATAATTCAGAGCTCATTGACAATCCTGGCCAATAACACTACCCTGACATGGGGCCACTGCGATAACATCACACAGCGCAACATCCAGTCACATGGTGGCAACCAGCAACTGCTGTTAGCAAATGAGAAAATCAAACCACACAAAATGATGGTGCCCATGAAAAACAAAATGGGGACATCATAATAGTAAAAAATATTTTTTTAAAAATAACGACAAGTTCAAAACAGCAGAGGGATAACAAAATGAAAATGAAACTAAGCTCAGAGATTGTCCTGTCATCTGATCACACCACGAACCATCCCAGTGGACCGGTGGATTGTGGAGGTGCTGCTGCACAGCACAGTGGGCGCTGACTGGCTGAGAGAGCTCACCTGATGCTGTCCCTGTGCAAAGTATTAATGGCGGTCTCCTTTAGCCTACGCGTTAGGAAAGCTGCTTCTGATGGCCTTTCTAATCTAGGCACAGGGCTGGATTAAGACGAAATTGGGCCTGATGCTGCAGCACAAAAAAGGTCTATTTTTTCTCGGCATTGGTGCCTGTGCATTCGACACTCGCCGTACATGCGCACTCAGACCGACAAAGGAGCTTGTGACGCAACCAGCCAGCCTTTATTGAACGTGAATAATAATAACGACGTTGTATCGTAACAACTCGAGATTAACATCAAACTATGTAACATCAACATTTAATAGCAATTGTCTGAAAAATGCACTTAATGCAGAAAACCTAACAATGAAATACACAAAGTTTCGCAATTCACTTACGAAACAGAGTAAGAAAGAAAGAATTTGCAGAGACATTGGGCCAAAGTGACTCAGTTCAGGCTCTTGAGGGTAAAAATGTGTCCACGATTTAAATTTCATAATAGACCAGAATCCTGTGGAGGATTTTATAAAGTCTAAACATCCATGCCATGCTTTTAATTTTACCTTTACAGATAACCATTTAAATAGCCATCGATTTTTATTGTTCAACTAACTTTCAAGGTGAAAAATTTACTACGTGGCACTTCCCGAACAATAATAAAGTGGCAAGAATCCCCAAGATATTGCAAAAAACGCAACTCAAATACTAAGTAAACTGTTTAACTTAAAATTGATAACACGAACTTGAAATCTTCGGTTAACAATAAACACAATGACGTTATAGTTACGTCACAGCACAAAACAATAGTAACTATAATAAGTAGTTGTATGTAGCAGAGCACAATTATGATATTATAGCAATAACGGAAACCTGGCTAAATAACAAAGATGGGGATGAGTGTAACATAGAGGGATACACATTTTTTAGGAAGGATAGACAGAACAGAAAAGGAGGTGGGGTTGCTGTTTATGCCAAACAGGAATTAAATGTAAGTCATCTTCAGTTGGATGATGAGCCCCATCTTAGTGAGGACATGTGGCTTCGCCTGGAAAATATTAGGGAAAAAGGTCTCATTTTAGGAGTGTGTTATAGACCACCCAATTCAGACAGTAATTTCAACACACATCTTTTTAGTAATATCAAAAAGGCAAGTTTACAGGGGGATATTATAGTCATGGGGACTTTAATTATCCAAATATTAACTGGGATAACCTTACAGATGGAGGAGCACAAGAGCAGGAGTTTTTAGAAGTAATCGGCGACTGTTTTTTAACACAGCATGTTAAAGCACCAACAAGGGGTGAAGCCTATCTGGATTTAGTATTCTGTAATAATCAGGATAGAATTGAGGGTGTAGAGGTGATTGAACCACTAGGGTCAAGTGACCATAATGTAATACAATTCTCAGTATTTTGTAAGAGTACAGATGCAAAGACTAAAATTGTTAAGTTGAACTTTAGTAGGGCTAATTTTGAGCAGATGCGACAAAGTCTAAGTAGGATAGACTGGGATAAGCTTTTAAATGTGGAGACAGTCGAGGAGCAGTGGAACAGGTTTAAAATGTTTTACATGTAATGCAGGACAGATACATACCTAAATTTGGAAGTAATAGGAAACTAAAAAATCTCCACGATGGATTAATAAAGATTTAAAAAGAAGTTGCAAAGGAAAAACTGCTGTATAAGGCATATAAGACTAATGACTGCAAAGAGAACCGTAGCGTATGAGAACATGAGGGCAACCATTAAGAAGGATATCAGAGAGGCTAAAAGACAGTTGGAGAGGAATATAGCAGATAAGGCGAAAGAAGACCCCAAGAGATTCTTTCAGTATTTTAGTAGTAAAAGAACAGTTAAGGAGGAGGTCAAGTTCATCAGGAATAGTAAAGGGAATTAAAAGATACAGACAATGAAATAGCAGATGCCCTAAACTTACATTTTTCTGAGGTGTTTACAAGTGAGCAAGTGGATAACCTGCCAGAGGTAAACACAACTACTAAGGAGGTACTGAGGGATTTGGAAATTGTAGAGGGAGAAGTGCTGCTCAGATTAAATAAGATGAAATCAAACAAATCACCAGGCCCAGATAATATTTATCCTCGTGTTCTTAAGGAGGCTAGTGAGTACATATATAAACCCTTGACACATATTTTTAGGAAGTCACTGTGCACTGGAGAGATTCCAAAGGACTGGAAAATGGCAAATATCATCCCATTATATAAAAAGGGTGACAGGGCAGATCCAAGCAACTATAGGCCAGTAAGCAACAAGCATCACAGGAAAATTAATGGAAGGAATTATTAAGGATAAGATTGAGCAACACATGACAAGGACAGGAGTTATTCTGAACAGTCAGCATGGGTTCAGAAGGGGAGGTCGTGTTTTACTAACATGTTGGAATTCTATGAGGAGGCAACAAAAGGATACGATCAAAGTGGAGCTTATGATATTATTTATCTGGACTTTCAGAAAGCATTTGATAAGGTGCCACATGAGAGGTTGGGCATCAAGTTAAAAGAAGTGGGAATTCAGGGTGATGTTTTTAGATGGGTGCAGAATTGGCTCAGACACAGGAAGCAGAGGGTGATGGTGCGAGGAACCTCATCAGAACTGGCTGATGTTAAGAGTGGTGTTCCACAGGGGTCAGTGCTAGGGCGCTGCTATTTTTAATATATATAAATGATTTAGATAGGAATATAAGTAACAAGCTGGTTAAGTTTGCAGATGATACCAAGATAGGTGGATTAGCAGATAATTTGGAATCCGTTATATCATTACAGAAGGACTTGGATAGCATACAGGCTTGGGCAGATTTGTGGCAGATGAAATTTAATGTCAGTAAATGTAAAGTATTACACATAGGAAGTAAAAATATTAGGTTTGAATACACAATGGGCGGTCGAAAAATCGAGAGTACACCTTATGAGAAGGATTTAGGAGTCATAGTGGACTCCAAGCTATCAACTTCCAAACAGTGTTCAGAAGCCATTAAGAAGGCTAACAGAATGTTAGGTTATATAGCACGATCTGTGGAGTACAAGTCCAAGGAGGTTATGCTCAACCTTTATAATGCACTGGTGAGGCCTCATCTTGAGTACTGTGTGCAGTTTTGGTCTCCAGGCTACAAAAAGGACATAGCAGCACTAGAAAAGGTCAGAGAAGAGCGACTAGGCTGATTCCAGGTCTACAGGGGTTGAATTATGAGGAAAGATTAAAAGAGCTGGGCCTTTACAGTTTAAGCAAAAGAAGATTAAGAGGTGACATGATTGAAGTGTTTAAAATTATGAAGGGAATTAGTACAGTGGATCGAGACTTGTATTTTAAAATGAGCTCATCAAGAACACGGGGACACAGTTGGAAACTTGTTAAGGGTAAATTTCGCACAAACATTAGGAAGTTTTTCTTTACACAAAGAACGATAGACACTTGGAATAAGCTACCAAGTAGTGTGGTAGACAGTAAGACGTTAGGGACTTTCAAAACTCGACTTGATGTTTTCTTGGAGGAAGCAAGTGAATAGGACTGGCGAGCTTTGTTGGGCTGAATGGCCTGTTCTCGTCTAGATTGTTCTAATTGTTCTAATTGTTCTAAGTAACGCTGTGTCTAGGCGTCAGAAAGTCGGACTCCAAATTTCATTCTAAGAATAATTTTGAGGTTAATATAGCAAAGGAAAACTGTTCAGCTTCTGGAAAATTCTCGTCTGTTTTCATCTGGGCCTATTTCAGGAATGGGCCTAATGCTGCAGCATCAATAGCAGCCACCTTAATCCGGCCCTGTCTAGGCATCATAAGGTTCATGGCTGACCACTGAAGTTACACCACAGTGTAAAATGTGTGACCCAGGATAGATCACGATGTGATTCAACAATACAGAGATTGATGCAGCTAAAAAAAAAATGTTCCAGGCTTTTGTGTGACATTGGCTACTAATTTTTTTCTTTGTTTTTGCTCTGATTACTTTGAGAGTCATTGAGAGTCAAGTGACTTTAAGTTGTTTGTACTGGAGTAAATTCATATGTGTATGGGAGAGTTTTATTGGCAGGTAAATATGTGCAGCAGCTTGCTACTGCTTGGTGTGCCTTATTCAGGTTGCATCTTCCATCATGCCTTAGTGTAATGTATGTATTCATGCAGGGTGAGCGCTGTATGAGCAAATGCATTATACGTGTGTGCACTGAAATTAACGTCAGCATGGAAAAAGTCACATTAAGTCAGCTTAGGTACTGACGGCAATGAACACAGCTTACATGTGTCAGCCTGTAGTAACCACACCGTAAAATAAATTCAGGAAGAAGTGACAGTTTTACCAAAATAACAGCTCCGCTACTTCTCAACCTGAAATGAACATTTCACTCTGAATGATTGATTATCCATTTGCAGCTCTATTTCATTTTCTACTCAGATTTTTTTAACATGAAGCATCCGTCCTTTCGCAAAGACATTGGGAGCGCCACATACCCCTTTCCAGCGACCTCATGACCCCCTATGCTATCACAATCTGTCTACTGACTTCATAGGAAGAGTCACCAGAGACATGATAAGAGGTAAGTAAACCTCTTGTCAAGGTCGACACTCTCTCCGCAAACAGACACACTGCTGATGGCTGTGCCCAAGAGGTCATTAAAGGCCTGGATGTTGGTTTTTATCCAGGACACTCGCAAGGCCAGACACTCGGACTCCTAGCTCAGTCCCTCAAGAGCCCTGATCAGAGCCTCCATTGGCTCCATGAAGATCACAGCATCATCAGCAAAGTTAAGATAAGTGAATCTTTCTTCACCACCATCAGCCCTCAACCCTGCCCAACGTCCAGTCCATGCAAGCATTGAACAGGGTAGAAGCAGGAACACATTCCTAAATCAGAAATGGCTCATCTGTACAAAAAAAACTCACTGACAAATAAGAAGTGTCAATCTGACACCAAATAGAAAAAAATAGCTTAAATCCGTTATAAATAGACACCAATTGATCTGTTAAACACATGAGCACAATGTTGATAAGAACGGGCCACTCAGCCCAGGGGAGTTGTTTGGATACGGACAGTTCCAGTTCCCCTTCTGTGATTTTCTTGCTGAAATAAAAAATTGAAGGTTGAGCGTGTCCCCCTTGACGTTTCAAGATTATCTATCCAACATATTATGTTGAACAGCAGTGGGGGGGCGGGGGTCTCCTTTGTTCTTGTCATGTAATTATCAGGGGCTAAATCAAATAGGATATGCAAGAGAATCAGGAGCATACTGATATTATTCTTGTACATTACAGAAAGAAAACATCCGGGGCTGGGTGCAATAATTCAGGCCCTGAGGGCCACCCCTCCCAACGCCAATCGCTCAATCTTCATTCACCTCTAACTTTTACAAAATATCATCTAGTCATTTTCTATCTGCAAGAACTTTTGGGAACTTTTAAATAAAAAGAAAACCATTACTCCTTGTTTCTCAAAATTACGATTGGTTACCACATGCACACTGTGGATCAGAGCACATCCCAAGGCCTTACCTTTCACCTCCTTCTGACAACGTACTTCATAATCAATAGACGGCAATCTCCCTAAAGTAGTTTTGTGGATTTCTGGAATGAGTGGGCTGGAGATTTGTCTGCTTGATATATGGGACCACTGTTATGTCTTGGCCCAAGAGTTACTCAAGCACTGTCGTGCCAGTCCACTATGTATGTTGTGATTTTGAATAAAGCCTAAAATAGCGTGTTGGATCTTGACCAGTTACAGATAGAGGATATCAAAAAATGTGATTGAGAAGTAGTTCAGATTCTAGAAGACATGGCATCTCAGGAGCTTCCTGGAGATCACCTTCATCTACGAAATACACGTAGTCATAAGCAGTGGATAGCTGAGCAGCTCATGGAACCTCAAGAAGTTGTTGCAGACCATGAGTTCAGTAGCAAAGTAAGGTGAGACTTAATCAGCAAATGAGAACCTTCTGCCATTGTGGCCTACAGATGAGCTCAGAGAACCCACAGTTGGCCCTAAAACTGAGGAATGAGCAGCAAGGCAAAAAAAAAAAACAACACAGCCATCTGAACCTGAAAAGTCTGACTTGTTTTTCCCTTTGAGATTGATTTGATGGATTGTTATGTATTTTTAATTATAATTCATTTCACCAGAAGCATTTCTTTGACAATAACAGATTTTGATGTTCAGTCTAAACTAATTTCTAAAAAATGAAGACTCACTGAGACTTATCTTTTTCCTCTTTTGTTTTCATTGTCACTGATAATTGATCAGCTGAAATACATGGTTATATTTTTCCTTTTGTTTTTCCACTGGGCTAATTGTATTTGCTATGTGAATTAAATTGTGAGTATAACCTAGGAAATTATTGTTTCTTCATAATTAAATAAGGCAAATAAGATCTTTTTATAATTTAGATTTTCCAAGCAACAGTATGAGGATGATAGACTGTAATCATTTAAATTTACTTTCTAGTTAGTGTTAGGCCTATATTTCAATGTAATTGTTATTCAGTTTTATGAGCTGAGTCTGTGTAAACAAATGAAATAAAGCTCAGCGAATTACGTATGAGACACAGGCATGAATGGCTTACTGTAGGAGTGCATTATATTTAATACGGGACCCATGTCCCCTTTTAAAGACGGTATGAACATCACATCAATTGTTGTAAACTACTTACAGTAAAGGGAGTAACAATAAAATTGCAGCCAAATTTAGATGAAGTCCACAGTCACCTAACCTTTTTTTTTTTTTTAAAATATGCAGTTTGTCAGCTCTCTGCCACTTCACCACGTCCTCACTTGTTGTAAAGTGAGAGTGGCAGCGTGGTTGGCTATCATCATATGCCAAGTTTGTCATATTACAGTACAGCCAATGATGCAGAAGAACAACAGAACGATCCCACTGTTAACAGGTTAAGGAAATCAAAAGGACATTTTTGTTTTCTTTCTTTCTTTTAAGATTTAGCAATCTGTCTTTCAGATGAAAGGCCTTTGAAGAACAGGCAAGTTCAAACACATCCTTCCTCATAGACGAGTTAAAAAATTAACCCGAACAATATTTTTACAATTTAAACACTTTACAACATTGGTTTAATATGAAAGCAGGCTAAAGCATGTTTTATAGCACAGCACATAATCCCAATTTAATGTTTGTCGCCATAAATATGGATTGCACTGGATAAGCCACATCTCCCTACTGTACCTGTTGTTTGGATTGAAAGTGACTTTTTCACCACTTGATTGTTGTTAATTGTGTTTTATTGTGTGTGTCGATTCAGCAAGTCATACTGACTGAATTTTCTTGGCCTTATTGGTGACCTAAAGACCTGTAACTTGGAGTTTATAATATACTGAAGTTCAAAAGAGGAGGCTGCACGGTATCAAGTCGCACACACTGACTGCGTTTTCTACTGTGTGTATACCTGACGTGAAGGCAATGCTGCTGGCCTCCCATTTTCAAGCTCGTGTACCCAATTCAGATTCGCTGGGAGTTGGTGCCAATCCGAGCAGCGATAGGTGTAAACCAGGAACATTTTGATGTTGCAATTAATTAAACACACCTACTACTGCTATAGGAGCCATGGTTGTGCAGCACAGCTTTTGCGGAGATCAAGCGTCCTGGGTTTGAACCCTGAATTGCCTTGTTTGTGTGGACTTTACTTCCATATGACTAAATGCACGTAGCTTAGGTTAACTGGCGTTTCCAAACTGGTCCTAGTAGGAGCTGGTGTGTGAGCGGACCCTGCGATGGACCAGCTCCTAATCAATGTAACTGGATTACAAGTGGATTTGGGCAGGTCTGTTTATGCAATACTTCTAAGTACTGTATGCAGCAAAAACGTTTTAAAAAACGACTAATGTCTTTGATGCCTCCCTGCAAACTCGTCAGGTCTATCACAATTTGTTGTGTGTTTCAATCTTTTGTGATCAAGTTCCTTCTTCTCCATAAAAATTGTGAAGATCTGGAGGCCTGTGAGGTTGCATCAGATGAGTTGTTACTTTGTGAAAAATGTGAGAGCTGAACTCCAGCAGGTGACAGTGAGGCGCTGAATTGTTTTTGCTGATCATGGATTCTGCTCCTTACAATGTCTCATTCCCTGACTGGTCACACTTATTCCAGCACAGCCAACATGGAGAAGTTGCTTTCCATGGAGTTTGTTGTATTGCTTCTTGTATGCACCTAAATTCGAGTTTTGTACAGTTTAAATGCTACATCTATGCGCAAAATGCAAATAATTTTCTGGTCGCTACAATTCCAGTCAAGGGTTTATCCACCGATGCACATGTCCAATGTAGGCAAATATCTACATAATGTGGCTTTTTAGCCAGTATAGTGTAGACAGAGATCGCTTTAGGGTAAAAATGCAGTTTTTAAATGAAAATATAGGAGTGTCGGTGCAGCCTTGGATTTATGATCTAACTTTAAGTATTTTATCTTTTACTGTAAATATGAAAAACTGACTAAGCTGCAGGATAAGGTCTTTTTGAGTTAATTTTTGAGTATCTTTTTGTTAATCAAAAATAAAAAAACAAGAAGAAACAATTTCAGCAGTTTAAGGTCCAAATAGTGGTAGAATTTCTGGTTACAAAGGGAAAAGCCAAGCAAAATGACACCTTTTATTGGCTAACTAAAAAGATTACAATATGCAAGCTTTCGAGGCAACTCAGGCCCCTTCTTCAGGCAGGATGTAATCATTATATTAACATTACATTCATAATGGCTAACACGGTACAACACCCTAGTACTACTGGTTACAGAAGGAAAGAGTGGGAATGGGGCACATATGGACTTGCTCTTTGGGTAAATGCTTCAAATTCTGCTTGAGAAATTGAGTAAAAGGAGCAGATATCTAATTGCCTTCATTGTTCAGCATCTAAGTGCTGCCTTCTTGGAATTCGTTGGCCCATTCAGTCTTTGTACCTTTTCTCTGAGCTATGCCAGCTGAACACATTTGAAGAGGCCAAACCGGAGCCTCAGACGAGAAGCTAGCCCAAGATCCTGTTCACCAGAGACTCTTGTTTGCCGATGTTGATGTAGAGTCTTCACAGAACCTTTTGTTTTAAGAAGTGAAATCAGCATTACAAACTAACAGAAGTCCTATTTTTTCCTCTAAGGTTGGAGTGTTTTGTTCTCTGCTGTCTTTTTTGAGATGTGTGGGTGCCTTCAAGCTGGCATTAGACTTGAGGCAGGGAAATGTATTTTTCAGAAAGTGTGCAGTTTTACCCTGATCAGTGATCTCAGACAACCTGTGGAATTACAGCACTTTGTGATTTCATTGTGCCATTTTGGTGTGGTAGAACAACACAAATGACAAAACCCTCTAAAAATGACTGCTCTGTCAACATAATAGTAGGAAAAACTGAGGGGAGACCTAAAAGTTAAACTGCACCGCTCAATAAGTAACTCGGGTAAACTGACCAGCTCAGTTCATGTGAGATGTTGTGACAAAGTGAGTTCTAATTATGGCTAATGTTTGAAAGTCCAAACAATTGCACTTGACCCCAAAACATAAAGGGTGTCACAGCCTGTCCTTACACACACCGCGAGCTTGTTGCGCACCGACCTTACATTTTGCTCGGGTCAGACAGGAGTTCCTCTAAAGAATAACATGAACAATTCATGGCCTCCCCAATGCATAACATGAGTGCATTGTTCTCTCCACTTGCACATAACAAGAGCATGTTACAATCCTCTCTGTGTGAGATCATTCCACCTCTGCTCCTTAGGGACAAGCTGACTGAGATGGCAGTAGATTCATACCTGGTGGCATGAATCGTGGACTATCTTACAGACAGACCTCAGTATGTGTGTCTCGGGAACTGCAGGTCTGACATTATGGTCAGCAACACAGGGGACTGTACTTTCTCCGGTCCTGTTCAGCGTATATACATCAGACTTCCAATACAACTCGGAGTCCTGCCACGTGCAAAAGTTCGCTGATGATGCTGCTATTGTGGGCTGCATCGGGAGTGGGCAAGAGGAGGAGTACAGGAAACTAATCAAGGACTTTGTTAAATGGTGCGACTCAAACGACCTACAACTGAACACCAGCAAGACCAAGGAACTGGTGGTGGATTTTAGGAGGCCCAGGCCCCTCATGGACCCCGTGATCATCAGAGGAGACTGTGTACAGACCTATAAATACCTGGGAGTGCAGCTGGATGATAAATTGGACTGGATTGCCAATACTGATGCTCTGTGCAAGAGAGGACAGAGCCGACTATACTTCCTTAGAAGACTATCTACTGTATCTATCTGTCCTAGCATGTAACACAAGTACATTTCATTCTGCCAATTTGTATAATCCAATGGAGTACTAGGTTGTTGTACCGTGTTAGCCATTATGAATGCAGAGAAAAGCCAAGCAAAATGACACCTTTTATTGGCTAACTAAAAAGATTTCAATATGCAAGCTTTCGAGGCAACTCAGTATACATCTTGGCTGAAGAAGGGGCCTGAGTTGCCTCAAAAGCTTGCATATTGAAATCTTTTTAGTTAGCCAATAAAAGGTATTTCTCTATAATCCAATGATTATTGTAATTCAATGTAATTGTGAGAAAATATACATTTAAAAAAATCATTTAGTCTCTATACAGTAACCATACAGACCTAAATACTGGCTAATTTATTTTTGATTGTCTGGGGTTAACACTAGAATTACCAGAGCCTACGAAAAAACTCGTAATTCCGTCCCACCTTAAATCGCTTCTTAAATCCCTTCACACCTCTCCACCAGCGTCCTTTGTTCTCTAAATGTGCTGATAAAGAGAAGCTCGGAGCAGCCGACTATTCCATCCCCCCACCAATTTAGAACGTGCACGAACTTCTCTCAGCTCATGCCTTGATTGAGTATCTGGGAGTGAAGTGGAGTTTTAGAGCGGAAATAATAGATCGTTGTTTGGAACACACGCATTTCATGTCTGTTCCGTTTCTACAGTAATCTGTGTCAACACATTGTTAAAACAGAAACGTTTTTTATATTCTAGTAGTAGATGACAAAATGTAGGCATAAACTATAAATTGTATGAAGCCTGAAGTCCAAATAGCAAAGAAACATTTTCACAAGAATAACACAATTGCGCTTTTATTCAAAAATATAACTGCAGAAACAAAAAGCCGCCTTAACATGCGACATTGACAGCGGTTTATTGTAACTTCCTCCGTGGTTCAATAGAATTAGTTCTTGTTTGGGAATCAAAAGGTTGCAAGTTCGATCCTGCGTCTCTCTGTTTTGAGATGTAAACTGCTCTTAGTCTTACTATTTTAGAATAAAAGCATACATTTGATTTCAGTCTGTAACAGCCGGTGCAATTTATGATCCTTGTAAAGGTTAGCCTTTTTTTTTTTTTTTTAATTCACTTTTCATTCTCTCAGTCGTGTTCAGAATCAATCCATACAACCCCATCTGACACGGCTGTTTTCATTAAAGACAAGTGCTTTTATTAAAATCTACAAAACAACAATCAAAAACAATTTCCAAGTCAAATAAAGTGCAGTGCTTTCAGAATCCTTCAATAAATAACTAATCCCATAAAAACAGAAGTGAAGCAGAGGTTAAAATCCAATAGAAAAAAGTCTTCATTTAATACAACGACGTCAAAACAATGCTGGAAGCAGTTTCTTTAAAAACATGCCCGGTGCATTCTTGAACTGCCTTACGCGGCCAGCCGTCCTTCCTCTGGTCACTCCAGCTCCTTGATCGCTCAGCTGGAGCGACCGCTTCCTTCTGCCCCACTGAGTGTCGGCCAAAACAACCCCTGCTTGGGCTCACTGCCCCACTGTCTGCCTGCGAGCGCTCGCTTGCTTGCTTGCTCACTCACACCGGTTCTTTCCACACTGCTTCCTGCTTACTTCCTCACTCCGCAACCTCCGTCTTTCTTTTCTTTTTCCTCCCTTTAGCCACCTTGCACTGTAGCAATCAACCACCACGTCCCGTCGCTAAGCTGCAAGCGTGGCGATTATTTATTTAAAACTGGCCTCTTGACGTGAGCTGTGGACCCGCTATACCACAAAGTTGCCCTGCGCGATGCACGTCTGACCGAGAAAAATGTACTGTACAGGGAAAGACTGAACACGTGTGTAAATCACTGGCGCGTACGAACTGGAAGGGAAACTGGCTTGTTCGTCACCTGAGTGTGCGGTCGTGAACAGATGCAAAAGTTTGGCAAACTTTTTGGTCGTAACCTGATTTGTACATGGTCCGAGGTCCGACTGTAGTATAATCAACATAAAGCAAGGATTGTCAGCCTGTCATGGAGCTTTTGAAAGTGGGGTGTGTTGCTGTCATACGTACAATTAAGTGGATTGTACAGGGTGGCCCATCTGCAATTGATCCCATGACGTTGCAACGAATGTACATGAACATGCTGAAACGGGACACAGAGATGTATTGACACACATGGAGATCACTTTCAGCATCTTCTGTAAATGTGAGTACCAAATTTGATCAATTTTCTCTTCACCACGTAATGCAGTCGTCTCTGTGGAGGCAGGCCACTTATTCGTGCGCCACGCTGTATTAGAAAAAAACAACTGCTGTAGTCTTATTTGATTTTATTAATTATCCAGTACATTTTCAAGTATAAATGTAATATGATTTGATTGATTACCATTCTGGAAAGACCTGCCTCCTGTTAACCACTGCCCACGGCACCAACCTCAAAGAGATGAATATACTGAATTACTGGAAGTGCTGAGTGCACACACGCAGAGCATTTGATACGACTATCATATCTTCACTCAAGAAGGATCTAGAAGGAATGGTGGGAACATGGGGCAACCAAGGTGATTTTTTTTTTTTAAATATACTCAAGGAACACTGTGATCATACTTAAAACTTAGTCATGTAAAAAAGTAAGAACACCCCATGAAATGTTTTTCTTTTTTAACATATGTCCATATCAAGATTTAATCAAACACTATCTTTAGATAAAGGAGATACCATTGAAGAGAAAAAAAAATCTGGGTTTTATTCAATGCAAAATGAACAGATAATGTTATTTTCACCCGTGAAAAAAGTAAGCACGCCTTTGACTCTGTTAATTGGTACTGAAGGCAGAACCAGCCTCAGGTGGTCATTTCCTATAACTATCTACCAGACTATGACATGGACTAGGCAAAAGGTTTTCCTGCTCCCATCAGGTATGTAATGTTTGAGGGGTGTCTTACATGCACAGCCCAGTTTCAAATCCACCCACAGCATCTTGATGGGAGTCAGATCCAAGCTCTTACTTGGCAATTCCAGAACTCTCCATTTCCTTCTTTTCAGCCATTTCTTGGTGGATTTTTACTGGTATGTTTAGGGTTATTGTCAGGGTGCAAGGTGCACTTTCGGTTGAGCTTCAGTCCTCTGGCAGATGATCTGATGATGGTCAAATTCTGTCTTTGGCTTTTGCCAAATATGTTTTCTGGTACTGTGGCCAAATAACACTTATTTTGTCTTGACTGTTAAGAGCACATTATTCCAGAGGTCCTGGTCTTTGTCTAGGTATTTATGGGCAACTTTTTCTCTTACCATGAAGTTCTTTCTGGACACAAACGCTTCCCCTGGCACACCCCATGTAGGTCTAATTTGTGCAGCCTCTTTCTAATGGTAGACTCATGCACTTGGGCAACAGTGGCAAGAGCTACCTGTAGGTCCTGTGATGAAATTCATTTGTTCTTATTGATGTCTTCAAGCACCTTGCCCTCTGTGCTTGGGCTGAATTGGGAGGTGCTGCCTGGCCTGGATAAGTTGGCTGATGTTTGAAATCTCCTCCACTTGTAGATGATCTTCCAGACAAACGAATGGTTTATCTCCAGATTGGCATCTATGACCTTTTTTTCTGAAGGCTACAGTGAGCTCTTTCATTCCAAGCATGGTGATAAGACACACTTCAACAACAAAGAGCAAACCAAACTAAACATCTGGGGTTTGAATAAGACCAGTTCCTCCAAGATGTTCTCATCTGATGTTGTAATCATCTGGTGCCCGATTCAAACTTTAGATATAGAATGATAAATGGAGGGGTGTACTTATTTCTTCCACATGCAAAATTTACATTTCTGTTTATTTAAATTATACAATGAACAGCGAAATGTAAATGTGGCAGGATTTTTGTTGTATTCTGTCATTTTTATTAGTAGGTACTGTTTAAATGAAGATTAACTCTTGTTATGTTCACATATGTTAAAAAAGAAAAAAACTCTTCATACAATGTGCATAGTTTTTCACATGACCGTGTCTGCCTGGCATAAAGTACTATGGCAAGCAGCTTTATCATTTGCATATAGTTTTGTTTTATATATTTTGATTACATTTTACCTAGTTCAAATTTCCATTGGAGATATTGTAGACGTTGTGATTTAGGTTCTCAGACAGTTCTTCTGACTTACCACTCAGCTTGTGGTCATAAGCTCTGGGTTGTCACTGAAAGAATATGATCACAAGTTATCAGTGGCTAACATATGGCTGCTGGGCTAGGTTGCTCAGCTCAGGTTCCATGATGAAGGGCTCAGCCACAGAGAAGAGCCATTTGAGGCGGTTTGAACATTAGAACAATCTGGAAGAGAAGAGGCTATTCAGCCCAACAAAGCTCACCAGTCCTATCCACTTAAATCTTCTAAAACAACATAAAGTTGAGTTCTGGGGGGTCCCTAAATTCCTACTGTCTACCACGCTACTTGGTAGCTTATTCCATGTGTCTGTGGTTCTCTATGTAAAGTAAAACTTGCTAATGTTTGTGCGAAATTTACCTTAACAGGTTTCCAACTCTGTCCCCATGGTCTTGATTTCCGTAACTCATTTTAAAATAACAGTCTCGATCCACTATACTTTTTCCCTTCATGATTTTAAACAGTTCAATCATGACTTCTTCTTAATCTTCTTTTGCTTAAACTGAAAAGGCTCCTGTGGCCCTGGAATCACCTAGTCGCTGACATGTAGTTAGAATGCCACTGCAGCCTGCTGAGAGAAGACCCAAGACACTCTTGAGGGGACTGTATGTCCCAAATTGCCTTGGAGCATTTGGGAATTCTCTAAGAGGGACTGGATGAAGTTGCTTTGGATAGCCTAGTTCAGCCAGTTACTATTGCAACCTTCCTCAGGATAAAGTCAAAATTATAATTAAACTAGCAAAATACCCGCGCTTCGCAGCGGAGAAGTAGTGTGTTAAAGAAGCAATGAAAAAGAAAAGGAATCATTTTGAAAATAACGTAACATGATTATCAATGTAATTGTTTTGTCACTGTTGTGAGTGATGAGTGTTGCTGTCATATATATAGATATATATATATACACACACACACACATATAAACATATATACAGGTATATACATATCCATACATATATACATATACACATATATATACACACAAATACATATATATATATATATATACATACACACATATATAAACATATATATACATACATATCTACATATATACATATACACACACACACACACACATATATACAGTCTTTGGGGTGCGAGCAACTGTTGCTGGGGGTGCCAGAATCCATCAAGGAAGAAAAATGAAAAACATTATTTGTACAAAATCTTAATTTATTTATCCATTCCTAAATAATTAAATGGGCAGGCTATTTCGTATCAGTGCAATACGCTGTTTGTTAAAACGTATGACTCCCGCTCTTATGTGCAAGTCTGCGTGGATATTATGAACTATCGTATCTGTTCAAGTTCTATTTAAATTTTAAATAGAAGGAATTTTTATTTAGTCAACAGAATATTATTCCTGAATAAACCAACTAAAACCTTAAATAACTTATAATATTTTGCTCTCCATAAAAATATATCCTGTCTAAATTATACAAGTTAGAAATAAAGTAAACGTTAAAAGAACAAACATTCAAATTTCTTTACTCTTATGTAATTTTATATAAAAAATAAACTTAAATTTTAAATATCCCAAAAGATTTTGCTCTCCATAAAAATATATCCTGTCAAAATTATACAAATTCAAATATGAACATGCTGCATAACAAAACCTGGAAATATAAATAAAATTTGTTCTTTTCAGCAATAACAAATCAAATCATTCAGTTGTCTTTGCTCATATGTCATTTTAGAGCAGGACGCCTGGCATCTTTTTTTGGCAACAGGTTCGTTTCTGTTTGGTGTGAGGTTCTGTGTTGTGGAGATTCTCAGGATGGATTGCAGGTGCTCATCAGTGAGGTGACTCCTGTGTGCTGTTTTGTTAGTCTTTATCACTGAGAAGAACTTCTCACACAGATATGTGCTACCAAACATGCACAAGGTTCGAGCCGCATGTAGACGGAGCTGGAGCATTTGTGTGCGAATGGAGTGAATAAACTGTGCGGGCCCTGCAGTATCGTACTTTGCCTTTAGTGTGCCATTACACTGCAGCTCAATCACCTCCATCTGAATCTGCACAGGTGCAGTTTCCACATCGACGGCAAATGGGTTGCGAAACAACTCAAAATTCTTTTTTTGTTCTTCAAAGTCACCAAAGCGCCGTGCAAACTCAGTGCAGCGTGCGCTCAGTTTATCAGCAAAGTGCGTATTTGGGAACACCGTTGTGCCGACTTGGTTCAACATTACTTGGCAACAGGGAAAGTGGGGCAAGGTGAACTGGTGCATTTGTGTTTCCCATAAAAGCAGCTTCACTTGAAATCACTTTGTGATTGTGCACGGGTAAAAACGTCCGCTGAAGTGTCAGATTCTTATTTAATTCTTCTGCTTTCTGTATCTTATGCATTGCATTCAGGTCTTTCAGGTTAACCTGATGTTTTGTCTCATAGTGCCGTCTTAGATTAAATTCTGTAATTACAGCCACATTAGCTCCACAAATGAGACACACAGGTTCAGTAAACATATACTCAGCCTCCCATCGGTTTTTAAAGGCTCTATTTTCAGAATCAACTTTTCTCTTCAGCATCGTGTGAGCTAGCTTCACAATAACTTGCAGCATCATAAGATACACTTGATTAACGCGGTAAGTGTTCGGCAAGGCAGCTGAAGCGCTGCATTATGGGATCTGTAGTTTATTGTGTTACCAGCTCTTCATATCCCCGGGCCATTAATAACAATAATACAGTATATAAAATGATCTCGGGCCGGATATAATTACGCCGGGCCGGATGTGGCCCGTGAGCCTTGAGTTTGACACATATGGACTAAATAGAACTTGAAAAGATATATTTTTTCAAATGTGATCGCGTAATTCAGATCGAGTTGACGCGCACTACAGTACATCAAGCCTGCGTGCTATTGTGATTTTGCCTGCGTGCCTCAATAAGTTACCCTCCCCTCGCTCTTACTTTTTTACAGCTCATCTAATGAATACACTGAGTATGGCTTTACCAAAACAATCATTGATCCCGAATAAAGTATCCATTATTCATGAAGCTTCAATTGGTGATCTGTCTTTCTGCGTTAACCACATATTTTTTCATACGTCTCAAACCAAGGGGATGCGAGGCTAAAATGAATTGGGAAGCGCGCGCGTACATACTCAGTGCATCCCCTCTCGGGAATCGAACCTCGGCGCTAGAGGCAAAGCTTCTACTATTGCGCCACGGCGTGTGGTTTGTCTATTTGAGCGTAGCAGTGTAATTCGGTTTTTGTTCAGCACTCTTTGGAACTGTTGCTTTTTGTCTGCGCACTGCGTCAGTTCACGTGAGCCGCTGAATATGGTTTTATATGTCACTTGCTCGCTTCTAATTGTTTCGCTGCCTTCTGAATTATATAATGCATGTTTTCTTCAGCGCTTTTTGGAGCTCTTCCTGGTTTTCTACGTAATGCGTGATTACGTGAGAGGCGTGATGATGTCACACGAAACTCCGCCCCCCACGGCTTTCGAGCTCAACTTCATTACAGTATATGCAGAAAATTAGCTTCCAGTTATGACCGTTACACGTAGAATTTCAAAATGAAACCTGTTTAACTTTTGTAAGTAATCTGTAAGGAATGAGCCTGCCAAATTTCAGCCTTCTACCTACACGGGAAGATGGAGAATTAGTGATGAGTCAGTCAGTCAGTCAGTCAATCAGTCAGTGAGGGCTTTGCCTTTTATTAGTATAGATCAAAACCAAAGACCTTTTGACTTCTGCAGAGCTTCCATTTATCCATCCATACACTTGTTAATTTCTTATACGTGCATTCTGTCCAATTCAGGGTCATGGGAGTTAAAGCCTATCTGGGTAGCATTGAGCACAATTTGCTAATCATCTTGATGAATACAAGACTTTGAGGCAAGAAACAAGGCTCCCTGAAGGAAAACTTACACAGACACGGGAGAACATGTCCAAAGAAAGTAACAAAGCTAAGATTCAAACTCATGGACTTTGGAACTGTGAGGTGATCAGACTTAACACTGCAACACTTTAAACTTTTAATTAGTCACAATTCAAATTTGTGATTTGCAATTACATGTTTCATTCATTTTGACTCCACCTTTCCTAGTGTCATGATGGCGACATGATGAGCTCTACAAACCAAGCCACCATATTCTTGGCAATTTTTTCAGTCTCCTTCTGAGGTTTCCCAAGATGCTACCAACCCAGATGACAAATGTAATCCTCCCAATGTGTCATGGGTCTTCTCCCAGCTGGCCAAGTCTGTTATACCCTTGTGAGAGGTGCCCAATGAGCATCTTAACTACTTACCAAAACAAACAGAGAAGCAACAGTTCTACTCTTTGGTTTTCTTTTATCTACTTGGAACATCTTAAAGTTAATGCAGAGGGAGCCCAGCTTGTGCACAGACCCAATTATGGCCACTTGTTCTCACCATTTCATTCTTTTGGTCACTACCCAAAGCTATGCCTCTAAGTCAGAATCAGAGTCATTTTTATTCACCAGTACTTAATGTACAGAAATTTAACTTGGTAGCTTTGGAGTATCTTATAAAATAACACAACAATATAAATTAAATAACCTACACAATAAACGCAGAATAGTGCAATTATAAAGGAGATGTGCCAATGATGATGAAAGCATGTTTGTGTATAGTGTGTATGAACACATACACACACACACACACAAATTAATATATACTGCACTAACACACTCACACCTTCATATATGAAAGAACACATGGAAGACAAGCTACATTTCTCATTTGTGAGGGCTACAGCTCTGGTAAACAAATGAGAATTGAGATGTAGATTGACTGGTTAATTAAAAGCATCATCCAAGGCCGTATCTGATACTTCGTCATCATGGTCTATTACAACATCCACAAAATCCCCTGTGGCTTTACCCATTTGTAGGTCATTCTCAAAATGACTTCTGCTCTGATGTATGTATGATCCTGGACAGATGAACTTCTTCACTTGGGGTGGCTGCTCAACTTTACCTGAAGAAAGCAAGCCAATCTTTTCCAGGGCAGGACCATGACCTCACTTTTTTTGGATTCTCATCACAACTGCATCAGAATAGCTGTGAACCATAAACGTTGACGCCAGAGATGACACGAGGACATTTGTCCAAGACGACATTCTTGACTAACACCAGAGATACATCCCTTAGGTTCCTAACTAAAATATATACAGTCCTTGATGAGTCTGAATTTATTTGAATTAAAGATATCTAAAATGTACCTTTAAAAATGGTATTGAAGAATATTTTAGTTCATATGCTGACAACTGAAACCTAGATTGTACGTATCTGCAATTTGAATAATGACTTTTCAGAAATGTGTTTTTGATATCTGATTTCAGAACACAATTATAGCTAGTCAAAGACAAACACTAAAATGGCTTCCCTATAAAGGATTAGTAGCAAAGGGTGAACTCACAAAAGCCATTCATTTTCTCATCTAGTAAGAAAGATGCAATTTTTATTACAAACCTCCTGTTCAGTCAATTTTCTGATGAAGTGCCATCTGGGTGGGAATAACGGAGCAGAAAGATAGAAGACCGACTGTTCTGTGTAGTAGTTTTAGACTGGCATGGAGCCACACAGCTGAAATGTCTTTTTATGTTTTTTTCTCTCAGCTTTCATCTCTTTAAATATGAGTTTCCAATTACTGTGACAGCTCGGGGATCCAAAAATAAATAAAAGAAAACAGCTGAGGTGAATGCTAAGAGTTCAGTCACTACCTGAGAGCCTTCTGGACAATTCAAAAATCTTCTGCAGTTCATCCCATCAACATGTATCCTTTTAAGTTTTTCTTCTTTATAAATAAGACGTATAAATCACACACACTATGTTCTGTACTGAAAAGTGGGCTTAAAGTCCTGAGTGCTTTTGTCCAATTGTAAGTAAGAAATATTGTTATTTCCAGACACATAAATTGATTGTTCTTGTCCCATCTTGAAATCAATTACTTTATGAGCAGCAAAATCTCACGGCGTTTCTTGTATTATCCCATTAGGATGTGTTTAAGTTGTATTGAAGGCAAGCATAACAGAGTGTGCTGGGCAAAAAAAAATTAAATGTCCAGTAAGAGGACTGATTCACCCACATGCCCTGTCCTTGAGGCAAAAATATGCTGAAATCAAATAGCTGAAAGCATAGACTTAAGCAGCAGCTAGATGGTCGGCCAGTGTCAGCACTTTGAGAGATGTCACTTGAATGGCACTTGGGATGGAGCTGAGATGCTAGTAGTAACTTGTCAGGCCCGGGTTTTTCTGCATGGTGGTGGTGATCACAAAAGGTAAAGTTGATTTCTTGGTGTAAGATTGAGAAGCAGGCAGGCTGTGCCCATCCACTCGCTTCAGCGGAACCATTGCCCCAGCACTCTCTGTGTTCCTGCCATAGCCCACAGAGGACAGGCACGAGTGGCGCGCTGTACTGGTGGAGAGTCGCCACAAGATCGATTTTAGGGCTTTACGAAACTCTCTCCTCATCAGGCAGTAGATCACAGGATTGAGGCAGCTGTTGCTGTAAGCCAAACAAATGGTGACCGGGAAGATGTAAGTCTGAACGAAGTGCAGGGCTTCGTCGTATTCGATCATGTTAAGCTTGACCAAAATTCCCCAAAATGTGATCACATGGTAAGGCAGCCAGCAGGTGAAAAAACACAGTACAAGAATAATGACTGACTTGGAAACTTTTATGTGGCGCTTGGAGTTGATGGCACTGAAGTTTTTCTGGCTAAGGAAAAGAACCAGCTGTACGTAGCAGAATATGATGATTGCTAAAGGGATAAGGAAGCCTATCACCATTTTGTGCAAATGATAAACTCCAAGCCAGAGGCCGTTTTCTGGAAACTTCAGCAGGCAAGCGACATCTCCATGAACCATCTCTGTGGTAGCAAACACAGCAGTGGGAATGGTGGTACAAACACCTACAAGCCAGATGAGAACACTTATCAGCCTAGCCTTGCAGACCCCAATCAGCTGCCGCTGAGGTTTCAAAGCACTGGCAATGGAAACATAACGGGTGATGCATATAGCAGTGAGGAAGTAGACACTGCCATATACACTGAGCACAGTCACGGAGGTGACCAGCTTACACATTGCTGCTCCGAAAGGCCAACGGAAGTCTAACGCCATTTCTATCGCCCAAAATGGCAGGGTGAGCACAAACTGCAAATCATTTGTGGCCAGATTAAAAACAAAGACATTGACGCTGGATTTTCTTGTAGCTTTGCCAGTCCAAAGGAGAATGAGCACAAGGACATTGCCAACTAGTCCCACTGCACAGACCAATGAGTAGATGATGGATAAGGTCACATTCATTAATGGTAGATCATCACCTAGCATGCTGCCATCTTGAAGACTTTCACTGTTCTGTGAATAGTTGCAGC
Source organism: Polypterus senegalus (assembly GCF_016835505.1). Classification (NCBI taxonomy): domain Eukaryota; kingdom Metazoa; phylum Chordata; class Cladistia; order Polypteriformes; family Polypteridae; genus Polypterus; species Polypterus senegalus. The sequence goes on from NC_053154.1 coordinate 83,065,555, forward strand.
TAGTTGTTTTCCAGCAGATGGATCCATTGTAGTATTGCATAAAACTAAGGCTTTCGATGGCATTCATGGTTGCAGAAACTGAACGAAAGGGAAGAACTTGCAACAATCCTGGCAGCGTCCTCAATTACATGTCCTGTAGACAGTCTCACAATGGGCTGCAAAAGCAAAGAAAACAAGAAAGCATGACTAACCAGTGTGGAATGTAAACCTCATACATCCAGAATCTCAAAGCACAAAAATGAAAGACCTCAACAGTTTAAGTGACAGAAACATTTGTGAGGGCACTTTATGGATGGTCACTTGTACCACCGTCAGGAGCACATATCTCCCAACAACATACAGTAGCTCTAAGGGTTACTGACGCACACCAAGGTCATGGGCGTAACCGTTCAGAGTTAAAAATACAGTGGAACCTCAGTTCACGAACGTCTCTGAACACGTACAAATCGGGTTATGACCAAAAAGTTCACCAAACTTTTGCATCTGTTCACGACCAAACACTCGGTTGACGAACAAGCCAGTTTCCCTTCCAGTTTGTATGTGCCGATGATTTCTGCACATGTTCAGTCTCTCCCTGTACTGTACATTGTTCTCAGCGCATCACACAGAGGGTCTCTCCCTCAAAACTGTAACCTACAGTGGTATAGCGAGTCCACAGCTCCCGTCAAAAAGGCCAGTTTTAATAAATAATCATCGCACTCACGGCTTAGTGAGGGGACGTGGTGGTGTGTGGCCGAAGCGGTTCCTGAGGAGTTCGTGATGTGGGCGTTTCTCACCAAAGTGCACAGGTGAGAAGCAGTCCACATCCGTAATTGTTCCCAGGAGCTGCTGATTGCCACAACTACCACGCTTCTTCATAAATAGAAGCACAAGTCGGCTAAAGGGAAAAAGAGAACAGGAAAGAACGGGAGGTTGCAGGAGAGCGAGCGAGAGAATGAGAGCGAGAAAGGGAGAGAGAGAGTGAGAGAGCAAGCGAGGGAGAGAGAAAGAGAGAGAGAGAGCGCAGGCTCACGTGCATCTAAGATTGAGCGAGCTGCTGAGCAGGGTGCCTGGGTGTTTGTCTCAGTGTTATTCAATGTTTTTACATTTAGTTTACTATTACACTGTGCATTCTACGGTATAATTAACTATTTTTGTGCTTAAAAATCTTTAAAGAAAATATATTTACATAAAGTTCGTACGGTCTGGAACGGATTAATTGTATTTACATACAATCCTATCCTGAATTACTTCGGGTTACGACCAAATCGGGTTACGACCAAAATCGGGTTGCGACCAGAGTTTTGGAACGAATTATGGTCGTGACCCAAGGTTCCACTGTACATTTCATCAGTATATTTGGAAGTAAAGGCCAGTCACATGAGAATATAAGGAAAGCTGAGCAATGTTTTATTACAAATAAATATTTTGAAAATGAACAATAGCTCATATGTTATCTTGACAATTGCATTTAACACATTGTTTTCTATTACACTCACCTAAAGGATTATTAGGAACACCATACTAATACGATGTTTGACCCCCTTTCGCCTTCAGAACTGCCTTAATTCTACGTGGCATTGATTCAACAAGGTTCTGAAAGCATTCTTCAGAAATGTTGGCCCAACAGGATAGCATCTTGCAGTTGATGGAGATTTGTGGGATGCACATCCAGGGCACGAAGCTCCCGTTCCACCACATCCCAAAGATGCTCTATTGGGTTGAGATCTGGTGACTGTGGGGGCCATTTTAGTACAGTGAACTCACTGTCATGTTCAAGAAACCAGTTTGAAATGATTCGAGCTTTGTGACATGGTGCATTATCCTGCTGGAAGTAGCCATCAGAGGATGGGTACATGGTGGTCATGAAGGGATGGACATGGTCAGAAACAATGCTCAGGTAGCCCGTGGCATTTAAACGATGCCCAATTGGCACTAAGGGGCCTAAAGAGTGCCAAGAAAACATCCCCCACACCATTACACCACCACCACCAGCCTGCACAGTGGTAACAAGGCATGATGGATCCATGTTCTCATTCTGTTTACGCCAAATTCTGACTGTCCAATTTTGGTGAGCTCGTGCAAATTGTAGCCTCTTTTTCCTATTTGTAGTGGAGATGAGTGGTACCCAGTGGGGTCTTCTGCTGTTGTAGCCCATCCGCCAAAAGGTTGTGCATGTTGTGGCTTCACAAATGCTTTGCTGCATACCTCGGTTGTAACGAGTGGTTATTTCAGTCAAAGTTGCTCTTCTATCAGCTTGAATCAGTCGGCCCATTCTCCTCTGACCTTTAGCATCAACAAGGCATTTTCGCCCACAGGACTGCCGCATACTGGATGTTTTTCCCTTTTCACACCATTCTTTGTAAACCCTAGAAATGGTTGTGCGTGAAAATCCCAGTAACTGAGCAGATTGTGAAATACTCAGACCGGCCTGTCTGGCACCAACAACCATGCCACGCTCAAAATTGCTTAAATCACCTTTCTTTCCCATTCTGACATTCAGTTTGGAGTTCAGGAAATTGTCTTGACCAGGACCACACCCCTAAATGCATTGAAGCAACTGCCATGTGATTGGTTGATTAGATAATTGCATTAATGAGAAATTGAACAGGTGTTCCTAATAATCCTTTAGGTGAGTGTATAGTAGCTGAGAGCAGTTACATGCTGAATGCGCGTCGATCAAACAAGTAAGAATTTCACTGTGCTCTGCACTCGTCCCAAAGCCACTACTGCTAGGATTAAAAATACGAAACGAAATTAACTCAGCATTCCAGCTGGGCTCACCTGGGCACAACGCTTTGTTTTATGAATTCTTGAGGCCCTCTAATGTTTTACAGCTGGGTATCTCAGAGTTCATGTTGACAAAAATACACAGCGTTCCAGTCAAACGTTTTAAAGGAGATGCTGATTACAGGCTAAGCCGTGCAGTATGGGGTAAAGACGGCAAGAATGAGAAGCCACAAAGAGCACAAGGTGAACATTTAGAGGCTTCCCTGATGAAAAAGATGGGTAGTCCTTCAGTCATGAGGTTTATTTGGCAGACATTGCCATTCCTTTCTCTTGTCATTGAATTGACTGCAATAAGAGCAGCTGCAGGTAGGACAATGCGGGTGAGCTCTCCTCTTGGTATTTGTTGCTGTTACTGTACATCTTTATTTTACAATTGTAGAAAACTCCATGCTAATATAATGAGAGTAAGTCAGAGTGAACTGATTTGGTGACACTCAGACATTGGGTCCACGGTATTCGCCCATAAAATTGTATTTTAGCACATACAGACAGGTATAGAGACAGGGAAGACTCTCAGGGTCAAGAGGTGGTTAGCTTCATGCAGTTTAAAACAAAAAGATGCCTTTTAATATTTCAAAATAATCATTGATGATTAATAACAAGAAATCATCATCAATTCTAAATGATTTAACATTATTTCAACTTTTTTTGCCACACTTTACATAGTCTAAGTTCTGTTCTCCCTCATCTTGTCCTTATTCTGCATTCCCACAATTTATATTGTTATTTCATCACAAAAATATTTAATTTTCATTTTTTATGTATCTAATGACAAATGGCCAGAATCAAACTGAATTCACAGAAGAGACACCATGTTAACAAGTCAAGTTACTACAGTCAGGTACACTTCAGTCACATCTTGATTGCTTTAGTTTAGATCCACTGTGGTGGCGAACAGAGCCAAAATGATAAAAATTGTGTCTCTTAAGGACCTGACTGTATAACCTAACATTCTCAAACCTGTTTAATCCAATTCAAAGTCTGAAGGAACTGGAGCCTAACCCTGAAGCACTTGGTGGAAAACAGGAAGCCGCCCGGAGAGGACACCAAGTCCGTCAACGATGTCTCAAACAAGCATTTAGAAAATGTCCTACTATACTGTGTATTACCTCTCATCCTTAAGAGATATCATCTCCTCAACCACCAAGTGTCAGACAGTTAGTGTGAAAGGTATGGAGTAACCTCTCAGCAGCATGCATGACTGTCAGATCTTTGATGCTGGCCTGCAGAGTAGTCAATGGGTCAGCACCTTTCTATATGGAAACTCTAGTGAGGTGCTCTGCTCCTCCTCGACCACTCAAGTCTGCAGATGAGCAGCACTTTTTGATGCCACCTCTGCATGGTATCAAATGTCAATCCAGACATTCTTTTGATATGTAGCTCCTAGTTGGTGGAATGAGCTGCCCACCACTACATGAACTGCTGACTCCCTCAGTGTGTTTAAGAAGTGATTGAACCCCCTATTGTTCAGCAGATATTGGTCAAACTGTTAATGAATGCATTTTGCTTTCTGGATATCTGTCATATTGTTACTTGATCATTTTCGTTATGCTAGTTTTATAGCTCTTCACTTGTGGTTCTGCTACACATGTTCAAAACAACCCCTATACTGATGTTACTGGGTTATGTTTACTCCCATGAGACATCACTTTGTATTAAGTGTACATGTAAAAATTAAATATAAGATTCAGCGAATGTCAATACACTCTTTTCAGAAATGCTAGTTCCATCAGAAGACCTTGGTGATCACAGCAATAACAATGAGATTCAGCGACAGACTATAATGTCCTCGGCCCCACTTAATCCAGTTCAGGCTCATTCGCACGTGTCTGTGTCGGTGTAAGTGCAATTCTTGTACTTGACAGTACAACAGAAACAGAAACTCTGTGATGAAATAGAGACGTGCAAAATTACCTGACAGTGGAAACAACAATGTTTACTATTCTTCGTTTTTCAATCCCTAAAGTAATCTTAACTCTTAATATTTTAGTAAGAGAAATGCTTAAAGTATAGTAAAAGATAACATTGCATGAGAGATATAATTTTAAAATGATATTGTACTGTGAGATTACAAAACAAACAATTGTTATTTTGCTTATAACAACTGTGACTCTTTAGACTATTGAACCTCATAACAAAAAAAGAGCTAAGAAGTTCAGCTACTCGTTCTGTTCTTTTGCAGTTGTTAAAATTCATCACCCAAACTAACAGCTGCTAAAGAACTGGATGGTTGTCCACAGAATGTCCAGATCTCCATCTCCACACACCCTCAGTCCAGTTCAGGGTCACAACGGACGGACATCAGCCCATCTCAGGGCAGACACACAGACTCAAAAAGGGCAGCCGGCTACGTCAAAGTGAGACCTGCAGCAAAAACTGAGGTGCAGTCACAGGGAGAACGAACAAACTGCACCAAGGGCAGCAGCACCAAGCACTGAGCCGCTCGGCCCCACCAACACAAACAATAAGCACAGCTCAAACAGTCTTCTATTTTCTACATTCTATTTTCTATCTATTTTCTCTGTTCAAAAAACACCACAGATAGACATCATGCTGCACACTGCTTTAAATTGCAACACACGTTTCGGAAATTGGGGTTGGTAACAACCCACTTAGATATTGCGTAGAACCCATTTGTATCTGTTAATGTTGTTAAACGATAGACGCTGTATGTACATACATAGCAAAGGTATTCTGTATGATAAAATGATATTGTAGATACAGTAAGTAGATAAAAAATGGAAAACATTGGTTTTATTTCAACACTTTAACATTACTTTAAAATGCACTATATTATGAATTTGGTTCAAATAAAACAAAATAAACAAATAATAACATGAGTAACAGAGGTAAATATATGCCATGATTACACTGTACCCTTACTTTTGTGGGGGTTGTACAGCACATTTTGCATGCACAGCATCTCTTAAAATTCATCATTTTGTGAAATTATAAAAACTGCCATTTTTATTTATTCGCCCACAGCGTGGTTTACACAAGTTTCCTGAATGTTTAACAGTGACAAAAGTATTAGAAATAACCGCAGCTTCAGAGTGGAGCCATCACGTTCATTCTATTCAATGCTTTTGTAGTAATAATAATAATAATAATAGTGACTCACCTTCAAATGTTGGATGACACCCAGTTTTTCGAATTCCCTCACTGTAGTTTTGCTCCGAATTTTACGGTACCCTAAAGCTCCAGCCATAGGCGGCAGGCTCCGTTTCCAAGCAGATTTCTCTCTCCAGCTCAAGCAATGCAAGCGCCAGTAACTTTGTTCATGGAGCTGTCTGTCAGGCCGTACTGCTGAATTAATTTGTTTTGTTAATTACCTTTAAGGAGCGTTTATTTTGAATACACTGTTTTTATCTTACTTTTTGAGCAGGTATTTTTATGGAGATAGAAATACAATCGAGAAATTCGTCCGTGGCGTTTGGCGGACCTCCAGCAGAGCCCTCCGAGTCAGTCTGTTTACGAAACTCCGGCACGGCGAGTCGCGCATAGCTGATAACTTGTAATCTCCAGTAGCCGCGCTAATAAATTCCGAACGCTGCACTTTGTTCCTCTTAAAAAAAAAACACTTACCTGCTGCGTGCATCAACGGCCAAGTCAATGGAGAAGTTCACCGCAAAAGGCAGCGTGCGAAGTGCCGAGCCGATCGTTGTCGTGCCGCAGAAATAGGATGGCGAGTGAGAGCGGAGGACAGCGCGCTGCTCCCAGGCGACCGACGACGAGAAGCTGCCACCATAAAACGTGCAACAGGCGGCAGTTTATTGGGCGCTCAGAACAGAGGGACACCCATCCACAGCCCGCCGCTGCTGCCAGCTCCAGATGTGAACACTTCTGGTGTGCCCACTTTACATGCACACGTTAAGAGCTCATAAAAAGCTCCATTTAGAACTTCAAGCTAAACAGCCTGGTTGTGCGCTTTATTCATTTATGGTGCACTCCTATATCATGTGAGCGCCAGGCTTTGTTTGTTTACATTATACAACTGGACACACCATATACAATAATATTTTCAAACCCGCCTTATCCAGCAATGATCCAAGGCACATCGATTTGTTAAGTAAAATGATATCTTAACAAGTGTGTGTAGGAATGATGAACTGTTTGAGGAACTGGCAAATGTAAAAACTGCATGGTATAACTCAAAATGTAGACAATTCTCTATGGTATAGTACAATCTGAAAGGTAACAGCAGTAAGAGCTAATATGTCATATTGTGCTATTGGCCCAATTTACTTATTGCTTTTAAGATTTACACTCTGATTAATTTTTTATTTTTAAATCTGTCAAATTGTGAACCTGCTTGGTAGCTGCTATGGAGTTAGAGTTTACCCCAGCAGCCACAGACATAAAATAGCACTCCACCCTGGTCAGGGGGTCCGTCACAGAACATATCTAAAGGCACCCTGAGTAACCACCTGTCGATGCACTGCCACCTGCCAACCAGACGGCGTGTCTTGGGATGAAAACAGGAGCCCCCAAAGTTAACAAGCTGGGGGACGGGCGCTGTCAGGCACCAGTGCTTCTTGTTATGCTATTGTAACAATTAGCACATTTAGACTGATTATTTTATTATTCATAATGTTTGGTGTTTAAACAGTACAGGACATTGAGTATAATTTTCAGCATATGAACGCAGACATGTGCCATGTTTATAGATGACCAGATTAAAGTTTGTGTGCATGAGTGTGTGTGTTTGTATCTGTACACATTATTATAAGGAGGCAGATGTTTTGAGGTAAGATAATTCTACTTACAAATTGTGGCACTGGAGAGTGGTGACATGTTGCATGTCACTTAATATATGCAAGAAGGAATTTCCCTGTGCTCTGTATACTGTATGTGACAATATAATGACACTAGAAAGCCATGCAGTGTATATGTGTTATAAAGCATTATATATACATATCAGCCCAGCTATCTATTTACGGACAGCATGGTGGCACAGTGGTACTGCTGTTGCCTCACAGTAAGGAGACCAGGGTCTTCGTCCCGGGTCCTCCCACCATGGAGTTTGCATGTTCTCCCGTGTCGGCGTGTTTTTCCTCCCCTTGTCCAAAGATATACTTGTCAGGTGAATTGGCGAAACTAATTTGGCCCTGGTGTGTGTGTGTGTGTGTGCTAGAACATAACCTGACCGTTCATCCATTTACTTGAGTAGAGAGGTATAGGCAGTTGTAGTCAAGCCCAACAGCATCAGGTTGAAGACAGGAGCAAATCCAGGATGAGACGCCATTTAGTCACGGGGACTAATTACTAATCCACCACACACACAAATACCATTAAGAAATGAGATGAGAACTGGAATACCCAGTGAACAGCCCCTGTGGACATTGGGAAAAGACACATTTGGGCCAGGATTCAAACCCAGTCGCCTGGACCTGTGGCCAATGGCACAAATACCTCGACCAGTTTATTCAGAGATAGCATTTCCATGCAAATGAGGCTAACCCACATATGAAATATGTCAAAGAACTTAGAATTGTATACCAAGTAATAATTTATTCACCTAATCACAGAAAGGGATGGTGTTGTCCTCCTGTAGATCGCTACACAGGTTGCCCCTTGCCCACTCGGGGGGGCACTTCCCCATGTTCATAAGCCAAACCCCGTGTTCCCCCTTGCTCTTTCTTTCTCATTGCCATTTCAGCTGTTGCTATAAAATCCAAACTCAGTCTTGCTGTGGTAGGGGGTGGCTTTTAATGTCACTCAAGGCCATACTGTGTGTACTGAGCAAATCTCAGGGTGACATTTCAGTGTCTCTGCACCACAGGTCCTCTCTCATAATTAGGGGTGCAGACCTTTAAATATTTTAAGATCAGTTGTTCTTCAGAATGGAAGTATGGCTCCAACTGTGGATGGTGCTACTCGGCTACCATCTACTGGAGTGGAGAAACTTTAGTTACTTCCTGCCATATATATCTCCATTGTTTTTCTCTTAGTTTAGATCCTTCACTGTGACTACTTCAGGGCCACCCCAATGGCTTACCTTGCCTACCAAGAGGTGACCTGAGTGAGTTTCACAACTGTAGGCTTCTATTTTTAAATGCAGCCCCAGGACAGGTCAGGTTGGGGAGCATGCACTGGTACAGTAGCACCCACCACACAACAAAACAACTCGGGATCCTGGTCGGCAACCCCACAGGCAGACATGTGGCCCAGTCCCAACCTCCAGAAATGACCCTCTATCTGCGATAGCATGGGCATCCCCTTGGCCTGGTCCAGCCAATGGGGTCCTCAACAATGAGCTTCCTACGAGCTGCATCACCCTCAGGGAATCGCGCCACATGGCTGTAGTGCCGTAACTGACGCTCCGTCACAATGCAGGTAATGTGCCTCATATGGGACTCTATGAGCAGCTGTTCATTCAACACAAAGTCAAACCAGCGCTACCCAAAGATTCTCAGAAGAGACACAGTACCAAAGGAGTCCAGTCTTCATCTCAGGTCACTGGATAGCATCGATGTCTCAGAACCATACAGCAAAATTAGAAGCACCAGGACTCTGAAGACTTGGACCTTTGTTCTTTTGCATAGATATCAGGACGCCACACACCCTTTTCCAGCGACCTCATGACACAAACATGACCAGCAAACTGTGTCCATCATACAATATCTGAAAATAAAGAAAGGTGAAGGTCTCAGGAATGTTGATCTGCTCGGGTCCACAAAACATTTAAACAAAGCCCTTAGAGGAGAGATAATCAACAATTTTGCAAATGTATGCCGTTGTACAATGAGACCAGCAACAGGCCATGGAAGGAAAGAACGAGTTTAATTGACAGCAAGACTTGGTGCCTAATTAAGTAACTGGTTGGAGGAGTTTGAGGCCCTGACTTAGCTGGTCTTCTGTTGGCTCACTCACCTCACATTTCATTTCTGTTTGGGAGCCATTTAAGGAAGGAAATGCTTCAATTCATGGGGAACAAATCTTTAAAACAAGTCAATTAAAATGAAAGCAAATTAAGTTAATTAGCAGCAAAATCAGGTCACTGATGAGGAAAAGGGTAAGAATGAAAACCTGCAGCCACTGCAGCCCTCAAAGACCAGATTTGGAGGCCACTGCTGTAGAGCATGACATTCAGAGCTTCCTATAGGCAGGGACTGAATCGCGTCTGTGTTTTTACTGCGCTTTGGTTGTTAACTGACAATTCAGATGTGAGCGTCAGTAGGCTTTGTGCTCTAGGAACCAAGTTACCCAAACTATTCTATAACATTTCAGTAATTATTTACCATTCTAATGTTGATCTTTCTGATTATAAAATAGGCCTTTACGATAGCAATTGATGAGAACAATTCATAATTAATTCCAGAATTACAGTATTTGAGGGTTCCTCTTTCTCTTGCATGATTTAGCTCAAAAACGAATCAGCACATCATCATCTCATAACAGGCTTAAGTTTCATGTTTGGAATTTTTCCGTCCAGCCGTTTTAGCTCTTGACCGTTACACATAGACAGGAACACACCCGTCATTGAGATATCGATGTTTTCGGTATCAGGAGATCCTAAAATGTCGAGATCCATTGAAAAATGGTGAGCAAAATTTTTGACGAATCTAAAGCTTTTGGTCCTCCTCCGCAGACGATAGGTTATGGTGCAGGAGGGTGCAAAGCAAAACGTTCTTCAGTGCTAATGTGCAGCATTGGCACCTGTTAAAAGTGAACTAAAATGGAGTCTATCCATCGTATGTTCATCACATTTAAGCGTTAATATATTTGTCATTTCAAAGCACTTTATAATAGCAGCTGAGTGATATGAATTATTCTATGCATGTGTCGTCAATTAGCTGGTTACCTGCATTTACCTATGTGATCAGGGGTGTCATCATGTCCCAGTTATTCTGCCATGTTGCATACGGTTGGGTCCAAGTGGCCATAAATATACACAAGTTCTCCTAACAAGTCTTATTTTATAAATCTCAACGTTTGGGAGGAAAGCTGCATATGCCATTTCAAGGGTACTGTGCATACGCCTGTTTTATAAAGCTGACCCCTGTAATGAAGGGAGAGGAAGAAAAGGATTGAATTGTGCTTGTTTGAAGGAAAAGCTTGTTCAAATAAAAGGCTTATTTCAGTATGGGACTGCAGTTTGGCATTTGTGATTGTGAGATGCCACCGATAAACCACAGCTGACAAAGCAAGAGCTCCTTCTTCTGCACCTCACTTGAAGTTCTGAAATACCAAGAGCATGTTTTGTGCAATTGATCACCACACTGTCTTTTAAAGAAGTGGTGCCTTTCGGTTTGCTCTAGAAATTCGTTTCAGTATTTATGATTTGAATCAATCAACTCATTAACCCTCATGACTGCATCACAAGTCTTGACCCCTAGTGAACTTTAAGAAATCAGCTTAAACGCATTACACAAAGTATCTACAACATCTGTCAGTGTCTGAAGATGCCTTTCAGGCGTAACAGGCCTGCGGACCTTGGGTCGGGGCAGCACTGGTCTGCAGTGTCTAATAAGATCGTCACATGGCAGTCTACTTAAAGGGGGGGACCGTACATTTTTGCCATTGCCAGGTAGCTCTCAGCTCCTCGATCCCCCCCACACTGTGGCATCAGCAGCTCACCTGCTAGAAGGATGTCTGCTTAAGGAAAAGCCTGAAGTAAATACCAAATGGCAGACGTTCTCTTTCAAGCCATCTTTTATTACCCAATTTTATGACTGCAGTGAATCAATACAAGGCCTGTGAGCCCAAGGTGCGAGTAGATGAAGAAAAAGGTGGAATGTGAGACACAATGTCAGCAGACAGCAAGCACCATCAATAGTAAAGTACAGTATATTCAATAAAACTGGTCAGCATTTCTAATACGATCAAGCAGTTCAAATGTATCATTTTGTAATTTTTGGTCTAAATATTAGCAGTCAGGAGAACAAAACAGGTTGGCATGGGGCTGAATCTGAAGTGGTCCCTTTGAGACTGGTGTTGTGGCTGCATGAGGATGCAGAACATGAAGTGCTGTCAGCAACTGTGCGTAAATCCAGGCAGGCCAGCATCTGAGGGCCTGTCTGAGTGGAAATGGTGGTCTTTAATCCTAAACACTCTATACAGAAATAACGGAAAAGTCACAGTACTCAGGAGCGTTTCACTACAATAAACATGTCTGCAAAGAGAAAATTGATCCGCTGTGCTTTAATCAAAATCTGCAGCCAATGGGAATATCTTCTGCTTTACTGTTTCTATTCAACAAGATGAGCACAAGAGAAAATTTTTTTTTTTTCAAAGAACGTAAACCTGACTATCCTGTCTAATATAACAAGACATGTCTAAGTGACTGTACGTGAAGTAAGACTTGAGTTGACAAGGTCATAAGTGTTGAGGTGAACACTGGAGTGTGGAGCAGGCAGCATGGCAGTCAGGGGGCTAGCAGGAGACTTTCTACAGTACCAACAAGTCTAAGAGAAATCCAGCAAATCTGGAGCTCAACACTGGACTTTGCAATAACTGGCCAGAATCAAAAATAGTGAAATGCACTGGAAAAGATTTTGTTTAAATGATCCAAAAGCTTAAATGCAGCCGACACCAGGGTCAGCGCCAGTACTGGGCCCAAATGTCCCCATTGGCACACCCTGTAGCTTAAGTTTTTTAAAGTTCTTTTTCCTCAAATGAAATGTATGTGCATTTTATATATATATATATATATATATATATATATATATATATATATATATATATACTGCTCAAAAGAATTAAAGGAACACTTTTTAATCAGAGTATAGCATAAAGTCAATGAAACTTATGGGATATTAATCTGGTCAGTTAAGTAGCAGAGGGGTTGTTAATCAGTTTCAGCTGCTGTGGTGTTAATGAAATTAACAACAGATGCACTAGAGGGGCAACAATGAGATGACCCCCAAAACAGGAATGGTTTAACAGGTGGAGGCCACTGACATTTTTCCCTCCTCATCTTTTCTGACTGTTTCTTCACTAGTTTTGCATTTGGCTACAGTCAGTGTCACTACTGGTAGCATGAGGCGATACCTGGACCCTACAGAGGTTGCACAGGTAGTCCAACTTCTCCAGGATGGCACTTCAATACGTGTCATTGCCAGAAGGTTTGCTGTGTCTCCCTGCACAGTCTCAAGGGCATGGAGGAGATTCTAGGAGACAAGCAGTTACTCTAGGAGAGCTGGAGAGGGCCATAGAAGGTCCATAACCCATCAGCAGGACCAGTATCTGCTCCTTTGGGCAAGGAGGAACAGGATGAGCACTGCCAGAGCCCTACAAAATGACCTCCAGCAGGCCACTGGTGTGAATGTCTCTGACCAAACAACCAGAAAGACTTCATGAGGGTGACCCAAGGGCCCCATGTCCTCTAATGGGCCCTGAGCTTACTGCCCAGCAGCATGCAGCTCGATTGGCATTCGCTATAGAATACCAGAATTGGCAGATGCACCACTGGTGCCCTGTGCTTTTTACAGATGAGAGCAGGTTCACCCTGAGCACGTGACAGAAGTGAAAGTGTCTGGAGAAGCCATGGAGAACATTATGCTGCCTGTAACATCATTCAGCATGAGCAGTTTGGTGGTGGGTTAATGATTGTCTGGGGAGGCATATCCATGGAGGGTCACACAGACCGCTACAGGCTTGACAAATGCACCTTGGCTGCCATTAGGTATCAGGATGAAATCCTTGAACCCATTGTCAGACCCTATTGTGGTACAGTGGCTCCTGGTGCACGACAATTCCTGGCCTCATGTGGTGAGAGTATGCAGGCAGTTCCTGGAGGATGAAGGAATTGATACCATTGACTGGCCACCACACTTTCCTGACCTAAATCCAATAGAACACCTCTGGGACATTATGTTTTGGTCCATCCAATGCCACCAGGTTGCACCTCAGACTGTCCAGGAGCTCAGTGATGCCCTGGTCCAGATCTGGGAGGAGATCCCCCACAACACCATCTCTCATCTCATTAGAAGCATGCACCGATGTTGCCAGGCATGTATACAAGAACACAGGGGCCATACAAAGTGCTGCGTACAATTCTGAGTTGCTGCAATTAAATTTTGGCAAAATGGACTAGCCTGCCACATAATTTTTCACTCTGATTTTTGGGGCGTCTTTGAATTCAGGGCTCTGTAGGTTGATCATTTTCATTTCCATCAAACGATGTGGCATCCTTTCGTTCCTAACACATTACCCAGTCTATATCAGTATAGATATCCAGGAGGATTTCTTTTCCCATTGAGATCTGATGTGTTTTCAAAGTGTTCCTTTAATTTTTTGAGCAGTTTATATATATATATATATATATATATATATATATATATATATATATATATATATATATATATATATATATATATATATATATACTAATAAAAGGCAAAGCCCTCACTCACTCACTCACTCACTCACTCACTCACTGACTCATCACTAATTCCCCAACTTCCCGTGTGGGTGGAAGGCTGAAATTTTGCAGGTTCATTCCTTACAGCTTCCTTACAAAAGTTGGGCAGGTTTTATATCGAAATTCTACGCGTAATGGTCATAACTGGAAGCTGTTTTTCTCCATTTACTGTAATGGAGATGAGCTTCAACGCCGTGGGGGAGTTTCGTGTGACATCATCACGCCTCCCACGTAATCACGCAGTACATAGAAAACCAGGAAGACCTCAAAAAGCGCTCAAGAAAACATGCATTATATAATTGAGAAGGCAGCGAAACAATAAGAAGCGGCGAGTGACATATACAACCATATTCATGAGTTCTGCTACTTCGGAAACAAAGCACGATGTAAACCTACACTTTAAATTAAGTTCATAGACAGGCTGCCGCTGGCGTTTGTAATTTAGTGCCTGCCCATATAAGGCCGTCCGTCAGCGGCAATCCAATAGCAAACTGCCACGGGTAAATATTCACGGGTGAAGGACTGTGCTTATGGAGAGGAAGATGAGATGGTCAGGGTGGTGTTTGACACAAACTCAGCGAAACTGCGAGAGAAAGTTTTAAGTGCCAGGACTAAGGTAACATTAAATACAGCCATGGACATAGCACGAGATGGCACCAGCACAGCTGGGAACCTTCGATGCATGTACACCGAGCGGCTCACGTGAACTGACACAGTGCACAGATAAAAAGCAACAGTTCCAAAGAGCGCTGAACAAAACTGAATTACACAATTGAAAAGGCAGCAAAAAATATGAAGCGTCTGATAAGCATATTCATAAATCCAGCTACTGCGAAACAAAGCACACGGTGGAAAAAGTCAATGTCCCGCTAAAGGAAGACAGTGTAAAAAAACGTGCATGCAGTGTGTCAGGTCTCAGATAAAGAAGAAGACGAGCTGTTTATTGATGCAGTAAGAAACAAATCGATGAATGAAACCTGTCATCTTTACAGCGATTGACAAACACGGAATGTAACTTGAACACAACACATCCTACAAATACGAACCTGATTGAAAGAAATAATGATAATCAAATCCTTGATGACAGCAACACTCAGTAACACTCACAAAACAAATACTGTATATTGACAGTCATGTTACGTTATTTTTAAAATGTTCCCTTTTCTTTTCTAGCTTTTTAACACACTACTTCTCGCTGCGATCGCGGGTATATATATATGTATATATATATATCCCGATCTACATACTCGAATAATGGATACTTTATTCAACATCAATGATTGTTTTGGTAAAGCCATACTCAGTGTATTCATTAGATGAACGGTAAAAAAGTAAGAGCGAGGGAGGATGACTTATTGAGGCATGCAAGCAAAACCACAATAGCACGCTGGCTCGATGTACGAAAAAATATATCTTTTCAAGTTCTATTTAGTCCATATGTGTCAAACTCAAGGCCCGGAGGCAACATCTGGCCCGGCGTGTAATTATATCCGCCCGAGATCATTTTATATACTGTATTATTGTTATTAATGGCCCGGGATATGAAGCACTGGTAACACAATAAACTACAGATCCCATAATGCAGGGCTTCAGCTGCCTTGCAGAACACTTACAGCGTCACCGCCGTCTCTTCAGTCGTTTCCTTACTTTACGAAGGAAGCAGCTTTTCAGAGCTTCTGCACTGTTTTATAAACGAACGATATATAAGAAAGTCCTTTTTCCTTGCTTATGCAAGCAGCCTTTTATTTAATCCACGGGTTCTCCGCTGTTTCATTGTTCATTTATTACGATTTTTATAGTTATTGTGTAGGTTTTATTTAATCCACGGGTTCTCTTCTGTGTTCACTGCGGTGTCTTCTTTCGTTTGAGCTTGCCAAGGAAGCAGCTTCTCACAGCTTCTGCACTGTTTTAAAACGAACGACATATAAGAAAGTGCTTTTTCCTTGCTTCACCAACGAAGCAACCTTTTTATTTAATTCACGGGTTCTCTTCTATTTTATTGTTCATTTGTTACGATTGTTACAGTTATTGTGTAGGTTTTATTTAATCCACGGGTTCTCTTCTGTGTGTCACTGCGGTGTCTTCTTTCGTTTACGACCTTCGCCAAGGAAGCAGAAACTTACAACCACTGAAACTTTGTAACGGCACAAGACTTCAGGTCACATCTCTACAAAACAACCTAATTGAAGCAACTATATTTACTGGCAGTGCCTCAGTGACACAGTTTTTATTACTCGCATCCCCGTTATACCATCTAATCTCCCATTTTAATTCAAACGCGTTCAATTTCCAGTAAGGCTCTGCTTCGCAATGACAATTAATAAGTCTCAGGGACAAACACTACAAAAGGCTGGCATTGATTTGAGGCGGGATTGCTTTTCACATGGCCAACTGTATGTTGCATGCTCAAGAGTGAGCTCAGCACACAGCTTAGTCATATTACAACCAGAGGGCCGAACTGACAACGTGGTATACAGAGAGATCCTTAACAATTAATTTTTGACATATTTTCGTTCAGTCTAAAAATGTTTACTTTTTTATTAATAAAAATATTCAGACAGTATTTCACCGCTGCGAAGCGCGGGTATTTTGCTAGTATATATATATACCTTGTTTAAAATATCAGCTGATTAGAAACGTGCACAGCAAAATCCTCAGTGTTAGCTTTCTCACTAGAAAGGTTCAGTTAACTCTTGAATAGTATTTGGAAAGCACATATCGCCGGGCTTCTGTATCTGCGGGTTCCACATTTGCAGAATCAATCATCTACAGGCCGAAAATATTTTGGAAAAAAAAAAAAATAATCTAGAAAGTGCATAAATGTAAAACTTGACCTCGAACTTGAATGACATGATCTGCAGGTTATACCCTGCTGCAGCCTCCCACCATACTGTCGCTGCTCAATAAATTGGCTTATAGGAGTAAACTTACAACTCCTACATGGTAGCCAATTGCTGAGCCACCACACTGCTCTTCAGTTGGCCAGCTCTGCTCCAATAAAGCATCCTCGGGGTACTCTGTAGATCCATCGACTTCGCTCTCCTATCCCTCCTCGGCTTCAGAGCGCTACCATTCACCCAAGTGGAAAACAGTTTTCATCTTTACACTTCCTGCAGTGCTGCAGCTCCCAAAACAAAACGCAAAAGACATGAAAAAAATTCTGGAAAATAAAGAGACTCAAACAAAGAAGATTAAACTATCACTGAAATCAGATATCCACAAACCGTTGCTTGCCCCAATGGAAGTGAGTCTATCAATCAGCCTGCAGACGCCTGGCCAGGGTACCGGCTTTAAACGTAGGTAAGGTTATCAATACACACACACACACTCACGGGCAAAGAGCCGTGCCGGCTAGAAATGGGTTGGACACGCACAGGTTGCTGGTAGGTGATCAGAGCAGCAGTAAATTAAATACTCAAACTTCAACAGAGAACCCATTATTGCTGACAGGGACACACATGCACACTGTGCCAAGCGCTGCCCTGCGTTTCTATAAACTAAAGCTGTCCAGGCAGCAATCCCGACTGTAAGATGCCATGAGGACCTTGGTGTCACATTGTGTGCACCCTTTATTTCTGTGAAAAAATGGCTCCTAAAAAGCAATTAGGTGGTCAAAGCAATCCCTCAAAGGCTAAGTGGGAGCGTAAAGTGCTATCTATTGGCGAGAAAATAAAAATCTTACATCTAATGAAAAGTGGCACAGCGCTTGGCTAAGTCCTTATTCCCTAAACAATGCATTACAACAACTACTTTTATAGCATTTACATTGTATTAGGCATGATAAGTAATCTGGAGGTGATTTAAAGTATATAGGAGGAGGTGCGTAGGTAAAATGCAAATGCTGTGTCATTATATACGAGGGCCCTGAGCATCCTGGTCATTTAACCAAATCCTCCACGGATACGGAGGGCCGACTGTATATGACTGTCGATTATGCAGCATACGTCTTCACAACAAGGTTTACATAATTAGACTGACTGGAAATGTTGCCAGTCCAAGCTACTAAAATCACGACCTTAACAGGGGCCTATCAACTAGTATCTTACTGAAGTTACTTTAGCACTCTCGTTGAACTCCACTGAATCGATTCATATGAAAAGATTCACTAAAGAAAGACATTCAAAAAAACCACACTGTGGTACTGGTGGGCTGTCTCGGTGGAAGGAAACGTGAAGGACGTCTCGACAGACAGCAGTTTTAGGTTTTATCAGTGAACGGAAACAGACAAATGGCAAACGCGTCAGAATCTGATGCCGGCAATGAAAATTTCAGTGGTGCTTCAGCGGCGAGTGGAAACCTCACTGCTAGCTGTGTTCACCTTAGTGATGGGGGTGCTACCATTGCTATGAGCATGCTGAGAAATCTACATCCACCCAAACGCCAAAGGACCAGCCAGGTCATGGATTTTTCTGATATCCACGAGCCACCAGCTCAATTGATATTAAAAGTTTCCAACTTCTTAAGATGGAGAAGCTTTTATCGGTGGCTCCCCTGCAAGAGAACCACCTCTTTCAACCTTCACAAACACATGCAGTTTTTAATATCTGGAAAAATTTGGGGATTAACTTACTTAGAGATCTTTATATAGACAACGTCTTTGCATCCTATGAACAATTACATTCCAAATTTAACATTCCAGCTACAAATTTCTTTCACTATCTTCAAATCAGGAACTTTGTTAAACAGACCCTTCCAGATTTTCCTCATCTTGCACCCTCATCCGTGCTGGAAAAAATATTGCTCAATCTCAAGGATTTAGACACCATCTCTGCAATATATAAAATTATTTTGCAGTCACTCCATTTCAAAGATCCAAGAGGACACTGGGAAAACGATCTCTTAATCAATATATCAGAAAAAGAGTGGAAAGTAGCAATGCAGAGAATTCACTCAAGCTCCATATGCGCAAAGCATACAATTATACAACTCAAAATTATATACCGAGCACATCTGTCTCGACTAAAACTCTCCAAAATGTTTCCAGGGCATGATCCAACCTGCGAACGTTGCAATCAAGTCCCAGCCTCACTGGGTCACATGTTTTGGTCCTGCACCAAATTAACATCATTTTGGATCAAAATGTTTAAGTACCTTTCAGACAGCCTTGGACTCACAATCCCTCCTAACCCATTAACAGCTGTGTTTGGTGTTCTTCCAGAGGGGCTTAAAGTGGAGAAGGAAAAACAAACTGGGATTGCATTCACTACACTTTTGGCACACAGACTTATTTTGCTAAAGTGGAAGAATCCAAACTCTCCTCTTTGAAGTCAGTGGGAAACCGATGTTTTATACTATTTGAAATTGGAAAAAATCAAATTAGTTAGAGGATCTGTACAGAATTATTTTTCAAAACATGGCAGAATCTAATCAATAATATTTTAGAATAAGCTCTTTAAGCACCGAGGAAGCAATTATTTCTGTATTTCTTTTTCTTTTCCATTCATCTCTATTGGCTTATCAAACTCATCGATTTAGGTATGTTTACAAGCCTTATGTTTTACTCCTTTTTCTCTCTTAGAGGTGGGGGGCGACTTGTTCTCATTCCTACTTTTTGTAAAAATTGATTGATTTGTATGGAATGATTACAATAAAATTAATAAAAATAAATAAAAGTTTCCAACTTCTGTTACCGCCGGTAAGGCGTGGAGTTTTGTGGCTCATTGATACAACAGATAAAAGGGTGCAGCTTAACGATGGCATATCCATGGAGGCCATTTTGACATTCTTGTAATAATTTAGTTGAGGATAGAATCACTCTTGTGTTCAAGAGACTGTAAACGCGCGTATCAGATATGCAAACACAAATTGCAAAGAATGGCAAAACAGCCATCAAGCTCTTTGCTGTTATACCATGTTTTACTGGTCAAAATTATGGCAGATGTTATTTGGTGATTTGTGCCTCGCAATGCGCTGGTATGTCATACATATCATCAAAAGGTAGGCAGTCAATTTATATTCACCACATTCAAACTAGGTGTACATTTTAAATGAATGTATATATACTAGTAATAAAAATAATATTAGGCCCACCCAAGTCCTGGCACCACTACTGGCTGACACTCTCTCTTTTACAGGGGGATGTGATGACAGAGTATGGAGCCATTGCAGGTTAAGGGTCTTGCTCAAGTGGCCCAATGGCATGGAGTCACTTCTGGCACTTACAGAATTCAAACTGGCAACCTTCCGATTGCTGGTGCAGCTTCCTAGCCTCAGAGCCACCACTCCGCCTGTAACAAATCAGCGCTTTTATTTGACAACAGCAAAGATTATGGAAGCCATTCTTACATAAAGCACTGAACAAAGCAAATGAACACAAGGCCTTTTCAGGAAGTTAAGCTGTCTCACTTCGGCAATGGCCACCATATAATGTTGCTATAGTACCTTCTGTTTTGTTTATAAAAAGTGAGCTGTTCGCTCCTTGTTGACGAGTGTTTCATGGCCTGACAACACGAGGATTTAATTCACATTTCCTTTTCTCTCTCCACTCCTTCTTGTTATGACATCTGAGACTCAGTCTGTTAGACAAGCGAGTTGACTTTTGTCAGGAAAGAAGGGCACTCCTGACGTTTCTATTAAATCTGGAAGCTAAACGTTTGCATGAAAGTTATACAGACAGCATTGTTTAGAGTGGTTCCATTTTCATTGATGATCACTCCGGACTGTATGTTTGAGCACAAATTGATCAGAACATCATAACAAAACAGCCGTAAAATGGATCTGTTAAGAACAATTTTGTCAAGCCTAGTCTATTCAGCTCAACTAAGCCGGTCAGTCCATATTCAACCATCACACATGCTGAAGATGAAGATGACCAAAGTACAACTGCTATGTTTTTATTCCACGTATTTGTGGCTCTGTGTGCCGTGAATACAGACTTCCATTCAGGTTCTTGAGGAACACGGTTAAACACTTCTGGCAGAACTCCATTTGTTCAACCTGACAAGAGCAAACCCCTTGAATACCTCCGCACTGCTCTGACCCCACTTGTCCAGCGTCAGTCTGCTGAATCTTTATGTAATATGAAGACCATACCAGCACAAATTCCTGGGCCTGTTCTCAACACCGTGCACTCTGCCATGCTGCTCTCTCCATCGTACACCGGGGTTCAGAAATGGCCAGCCACTTGTTTGATGCTCCAGATCTTCCCTGCAGGAGACTTTCCTCCAATACAGGCTCACTTCGGTGTGCTTTTCCTTTTATTGCACGATTGAGCTGTTTCTATTAGGTAGGTGTTTGGTGGCCTGATTTACAGGTGCATCTCAATAAATTAGAATTTCATTGAAAAGTTCAGTTATTTCAGTAATTCAATTCAAAAAGTGAAACTAATATATTATATAGATTCATTACACACAGAGTATTATATTTCAAGCGTTTATTTCTTTTCATTTTGCTGATTATGGGTTACAGGTAATGAAAACTCAAGATTCAGTATCTCAGAAAATTAGAATATTACATAATACCAATAAAAAGAAATTATTTTTAATACAGAAATGTTGGCCTACTGATGCACTCAATACTTGGTCAGGGCTCCTTTTTAAATGACTTACTGCAATCTGGCCTGGCATGGATGCGATCAGCCTCTGGCACTGGTAAGGTGTTATGGAAGCCCAGGATACTTTGATAGCGGCCTTCAGCTCGTCTGCATTGTTGGGTCTGGTGTCTCATCTTCACCTTGACAATATCTCATAGATTCTCTATGGGGTTTAGATCAAGCAAGTTTGCTGGCCAGTTAAGCACAGTGATACCATGGTCATTAAACCAGGTATTGGTACTTTTGGCAGTGTGGGCAGTTGGCCAAGTCCTGCTGGAAAATTAAATCAGCATCTCCATAAAGCTTGTCAGCAGAGGGAAGCATGAAGTGCTCTAACATTTCCTGGTAGACAGCTACGCTGACTTTGGACTTGATAAAACACAGTGGACCAACACCAGCAGATGACATGGCTCCCCAAATTGTCACTGACTGTGGAAACTTCACACTGGACCTCAAGCAGCTTGGATTCTGTGCCTTTCCTATAGACTCTGGGACCTTTATTTCCAAATGAAATGCAAAATTTACTTTCATCAGAAAAGAGGACTTTGGACCACTGAGCAATAGTCCTGTCCATTTTCTTCTTGGCCCAGGTAAGGGGAAGTCTGTGTGTGGTGGCTCTTAAAGCACTAACTCCAGCCACAGTCCACTCCTTTTGAATCTCCCTCAATTCTTGAATAGGTTGTGCTTCATAATCCTCTCAAGGCTGCAGTTATCCCTGTTGCTTGTGCACCTTTTTCTGCCAGACTTTTTCCTTCCACACAACTTTCCATTAATATGCTTGGATACAGCACTCTGAACAGCCAGCTTCTTTAGCAAAGAACTTTTGTGGCCTACCCTCCTTGTGTAGGGTGTCATTGACTGTCTTCTGGACAACTGTCAAATCGGTAGTCTTCCCCATGATTTTGTGGCCTTCTGATCCTGCCTGAGAGACCATGTAAAGGCTTAGGACAACTTCGCAGGTGTTTTGCATTAATTTAGCTGAGTTTAGTGTGACACCATGAGTCTACAATATTGAACTTTTTCACAATATTCTAATTTTCTGAGATACTGAATTTTGGGATTTCATTAACTGTAATACATAATCGGCAAAATGAAAACAAATAAACACTTGAAATATAATACTCTGTGTGTAATGTGTAATGAATCTAATACACGTGTTTCACTTTTTGAATTGAATTACTGAAATAAATGAACTTTTCGATGATATTCTAATTTATTGAGATGCACCTGCATATCCTAACACACATTTTGTCCAAACCCCTACAGACCTCCAGCACTGACTGAGTCCTGAGGAAGCCCCTCAAGTAACAAGGCTAAATTAAAACAAGTCTCAGGTCTAGAAAGGAATGCAAATTGGAAAGCACTAAACCAGCCAGCGCTAGGAGTGGTGATGTGCACGTCCACACACAAAGTGCCCTTTACTTCAGGAGGAAGTCCAAGAGAAGACCCTTCAAATGCCTTACTAACAACACCCTGTTTGTCACATGCTGTCCAGTTCCTGCAGCCCCTACCCCACATAATGACATTTATTCACAGGGCTGAGATCCAATCACTCCTTTCAGACAAGAATCTAACGAGTCATCACCTAATCTTCACAATGCCCTGACTAGGAGAGTTGGAGGAAAGCTGTCTCATGAAAAGTGTCTTGCTGCACCATTTTATTAGAAATGTTTAATGTCAGCTTAGTCAGAGGACACAGTGTGATGGTCAAGAAGACGTTTCTTCTCCTCAGAAGCAACCTTAATGCTCCCACACCCTCCGTGTTCGGAGCCCTGAGCCCTTGACAACTGCTTTTGGTTTCCGCTCGCCTCTGTTAGATGGCATTCAAGTAAACCTTACCACTGCATATGACGTGCATGCGCTTGGTGTGAAAGAGGCACAGCCTTTTATTGGCTGTCTCCCATGATGTGGACACCTAATTCTTTTATTGATTTTGAGATAAAGTAGAGTGTAGCATTATTAATGGTCATAATTAAGTAACGACATTATTAATGTGTGCCAGTTGAAAGTGAAAAAGGGAAACGTTGCATGTGAGGAGTGCGACTGTTTCTGTTATCCATTGTTTCACTGAAGGATATTTTCCAGAACGGTTCTTATCTCTTTTGAAATACTGTGGGTTAAAAAAAAAAAAACAAAAAAAACAAACAAAAGTCCTAGCTACAACACGCCTCGAAGTCATTAGTGCTGTGGACAGAAGCTTATGGGATTTCCGTTTACACAGATTCACGCATGCCGCTGGCTGGCCCCTGGTTTGTGACCAGGCGCTCCTTGCTGATGCCTAATCTTTTTTCCACTCACAATGAGTTTTATCAGCGATTTTCAAAGCACACAATGGTACATGATACCATGGGACTATGGGATGCCCTAGAGCCATAAAATGGGTGTCATCTATTGCTTATATGTTTCTAGTTAGTTACGTGCATGCTCTAGTTCTGATTATATTCGGGAAATTAAAAAGAAATTATAATGCTTTACAGCTTTTAAATAGACAAAGTCCTTCTGCTGCCTCCACTCTTGGAATATCAGTGGAGACACAAATATCAAAAAGTGCATTTATTAGGATAGTAAAGTACACACAGGGGGATATTGACAGGACAAAAACGAAAGTACAAGAGGAGAAGAACAGAAAGAATTCCACTGCCCTCCCTGGCACTGCCCAGTACAGGTGGATAGTTTGCATATCTGCCCACCTCTCAGCTACTCCACCAAAGCACGCAAGTCTCCCACCGCCACAGGCCTTAGTCCAGGCTCTCCTCCCACCTGTAGGCCCCCAAATATCTCACATAAAATGACTGTAACCCCATCTTGTAGGGTCCCAGTTTGGGGTTCTGGTATTTACAGAACTCATTTCTGCACAATTGTTTTCATATTAAGATTATTATTTTTTATTATTGTTTCACACAGTCGCTGTAATTGTATGTATTTTCAAGCTGTTCGTCGGAATGGTCAGAATACATTTTTCAGTGATATTTCTGCATGTTTTCTGTTCCTTTTATGTTAATACCAAGATTTGGCAACCTGCAGAATTCATTTGTGCTCTGTAAGTATTTCAGACTTGACGATCGTATCTTTCATGTTTTTCTCAACTCCTCTTTATGGGAGCTGCTCTATTTGTTGAGCTCAGGGGCAGATCTACTATTGGGGCATTCTGGGTGCACATCCAGGGTCCCGTGACAGCTAGGGGGCCTTTCCATCAAACAACCTTACAGAACTAATGAAACGATGCAGTATCCACACACAAAAACGATCAAGGGGGTCCAACCTCCTCGATGAAATGATGGAATATCTACACAGCAAAATGATCACGGGGAACTACCCCCCTTGATGAAACGACGGAGAACCTGTGCAGCAAAATGATCAAGACGGGGCTCACCCCAACTCGATGAAGCCGAAATCAAAAGTGAGAAATACCACACTGCATTGTTAACAGTATGATCATCCCTCTGTTATGGAGTTAAGCCACCCAGGGGCCTGTCGGGGGTCTTAATCCAGCATTGGTTGTGCTGGTTGCTATAGCAACTGGCCGGGGCAGCAAGAAGCGTGACGTCACTGAGGCGAGATCTCTGGATTACCTGTGATTAGGTTAAAAACAAAGGATGTCTGCTTCGTTATGAATTCAGTTTATTTTGAACCTTTGCCATAGATATTACTGCAATGATTCGGAGTTACTATTTGCGTTAGGATTAAAGATTTTAAATCATTTTTTGATTAGGTTGTGGTCTGGCCCCTTTAAAAATAAAAATAAATATGCCTTCTCTTCAGTGTAAGTACCAGCGATTGTACTGTCACCATGTGAAGTCGTGAGGTGTGACGTCACAGGTTGCACACTACTTCAGGTGGAGACCCCCTACTCCCAGCAGGAGACAGTAACTAATAAAATGGAGGTAATGAGTAGCCGCCTCCTAAACCTCATTCATAAAAAGACAATATGGCCTAACCATTGCTGACTAGGAAACATGTACTGCTCCTTACAAGCCAGAAGCCGGCCCCTCTCCATCTCCATCTCCATCTCTTTAAAAGCGAGGGGCAATGAGGAGCAAAAGTGAGAAAGAACCCTGCTGCTGCATTATTTGACACCCACACTGTTGCAGTTAGAAGACAAAAAGGCTGATTGCTCACTCGTAAGAACATCGCACATTTGACAGATGAGACGAGACCGTTCAGTCCATTGCGCCCGCTTGTTTATCTAATAGCTAAGCTGTCCCAATATCTCTTCCAGATTTTTCTTAAAGGTTGTCAAGGTTTCTGCTTCATCTACACGTGTTGCTAGTTTGTTCCAGATAGATAGATAGATAGATACTTTATTAATCCCTAGGGGAAATTCACATACTCCAGCAGCAGCATACTGATAAAAACAATATTAATTAAAGACTAATAAAAATGTAGGTATAACAGACAATAATTTTGTATAATGTTAACATTTACTCCCCCAGGTGGAACTGAAGAGTCGCATAGTTTGGGGGAGGAATGACCTTCTCAGTCTGTCAGTGAAGCAGGACAGTGACAGCAGTCTGTCGCTGAAGCTGCTCCTCTGTCTGGAGATGATCCTGTTCAATGGATGCAGTGGATTCTCCATGATTGACAGGAGCCTGCTCATCGCCCGTCGCTCTGCCACGGATGTCAAACTGTCCAGCTCCGTGTCTACAATAGAGCCTGCCTTCCTCACCAGTTTGTCCAGGTGTGAGGCATCCTTCTTCTTTATGCTACCTCTCCAGCACACCACCGCGTAGAAGAGGGCACTCGCCACAACTGTCTGATAAAACATGTGCAGCATCTTATTGCAGATGTTGAAGGACGCCAGCCTTCTAAGGAAGTATAGTCGGCTCTGTCCTTTCTCTGTCCATTACTCAAGTGTTTCCTGGCTTCAGTTTTAAATGCACTTCCCATCATTTCCACTGATGTCCTCAAGTATGCACTTCTGGTGGGTCTATTTCATCAATGCCTTTGAGACGCAGTCTCCTCTGCTAAACATGTTTAATTCTCTCCTCTCTGTCAGAGTAGGTTACGTTCCTAAGTCCAGGTTTCTCTCCTCTGGACAGCTTCAAGTACTATGATGTCTCGTTTGTGTCACTAGTGTGTTATATGGTCGTTGACTTGTATTCAACAGTTTTTACGTTATAACTCAACATTTTATTTGCTTTTTTAATACCTCCTGTGCATGGCTTTGATGATGAAAATGTTGCGTTACCATAAACCCCTAAGTTCTTTCCAGAGCTTTTTTTTTTGCATATGGCAGTGTCTGCCGTTGTGTATTTCCATTACATTTTCTACATTTTACACTTTTCTACATTAAACTGCATTTTTCCAAGTGTTCACCCAGTTCTAAAGCTTCTCAAAATCTGTTTGAGTTGCTTTTCCTGTCAGCTTATTGTCTGCCAATCCGCCCGTTTTGGTATCAGCTTTGAATTTCACAAGCGCTGTCACTAATAGTACCACTCCAAGGACAGACACCTGAGGGACTCCGGTGAAGACCTCACTCTCAGTCTGTAACTTGCAGCTCATTTGTGTAAAGCGGGGCTTTCAGACCCTGAGCTTGCAGGGAGGCCTGTCCATCACTGGCATGTAGAGATGTTCTCCTATTGCCAGAGTGGGCATTTCTCTATTCATGAGGTTCACCACAAGATTCCTTACCCTGTGCCATCCTCATAATACCCCTCTTCAGCTTGCCTGACCCTAAAACATATTGATTTTTAAATTTTATTTCTCTGGCACAGCTCAATAAATTCTACCCTATGCTAAAATATATAATGCAATGTATGCCTGCCATTAAAATCCCATATTACAACAAGGGGAATAATGGGTATCTTCCCAGCATAGTGTAGGGGTCACCAACAACACAGACATTAAGCAGCCAGCAATTTCAAAGCATACTTAAATGGTAGCAAGTGTGCTTTAAGATCACATTAGTCATTAATGTAAGCAAAGTAAAGATCCCTCCATTCATTGTATGACCTCACCTCTTTCAGTACAGGGTGATCTGCTGGAGAGAAAGAGGCCATTCCTTTTTGTCACCAATAAGACTTGCATGCATTCCTTTGTATGTGTGAGGTGAGTGGCGTAAAGGAGAATGTGAGTAAACTGACAATAGTAGCAGTAACAGAACTTGCACTCAGGTCAGTGAGAGAGCATTGGTAAATTGTGAGTCCCTGTCTTGCACCCCAAAACAGTACTTTAGCAAAACCAGCTTCATTCAGGTTTATCCAAGCCTTTTGGGTGGGAAGTTTTGCACGACCTGTAAGGCCTCCCCAGTTTAAAACGGGGCCACAATAGCTGCCTAGGCTCCCCTGTCCCAGCGCATCAATGTTGCTGTGCGTTTGAAGCAGAATTGGAAGCACTTGGGGTCATCAGGAGGGAGCCATCTTCACCAGCACATCCCTGGGGAGTGTGAAGACAGGAGCGCCTGCAGGAGCCTCATTTTGCTCCCCTGGTATCGGTATGTTACGTGCCTCTTGGAGTTCCATTAATGCAAGACCCCACTTCTGGTATCATGTGACATGCGAGTTGGAGTGACGTGCACCCCAAAGACGAGGCTGAGTCTCAGTACTTTAGCAAAACCAACATTATTAACTCGAAACATGTACAGCAAAGTTATTTAATATATTTATTGTAGCGGGATCTACCATTCTACTATACACAGACACAGCGATCAGGCAGCCTCCGCGTAGTCTGTCGTCACTTGCTCTGGTAGACCCATAATAAGACCACAGATCAGGGGAACATTTGCTGCATCCATGGGGACATTAAAACATACAAGACTATATTACTCCCTCTGAAATTTAAAGGGAAGAACTTCAAGGTTTGAACTACCATATCAGACACTTCACCCTGGCCTCTTTTAATAGGAAAAAGGAATGCCCTTTTCCCATGGGTCTTGGCCATCTGCCGACAACGTCAGTCAAGGAGCCGGTTTTGAAACTGAACCGGAGTTGTACAGTGATGTGGGAGACATCAAGTGAAGACCCGGGACAGCTTACAGACTTTTCCATGCCGTTGCTCGCACCAACGGCCTCCCCAGACTGGACACCTAATACTGACCCAGACGAAAACAAAATAGCAGTGGGAGGTGAGCGAGATGCTGCATCGGACCATTTAGACAGAGTTTGCTTGCCTGCAACAAGCCAATAGCAACTTGGGATTTCTCATTCAAACAAGCCCACATTGCAAATGACTCTTACTATCTGGAGAGAAAGAGGCTCCAGATAGGCGTGATTTGTCTGAACAAAAGGGAATGGCGCAGTCCTATTGTACTTGTCTCAAAGGCCAACAGTTCAGTTCTGTTCTGTATTGATAATGTAGGCATTTAAATAAGATTTCCAAGTTTGATGCATACCTGATGCCGCATGTGGACAAGCTGTTAGAGGAGCTTAGGCAGGTCTCATAAATTTCCACCCTAGACCTCACGAAGGGATATTGGCAAGTGCCCTTGGAGGAGTCCAACAGCAATAAGACTGCATTCACCACTCTGGAATGCTGTTTGAATTTACGGTGCTCCCTTTTGATCAGTAGACCAAAGTGGATCAGTAGATGATGGACCAGATCCTGAGTTCCGATTCTGCATATGCAAGTAACTATGAACACCCTTGAAACCCATCATCTGGGATATTCCGGTGTCGACAAAGCTAAGGGGGGATGTGAGTTTTCTGAACTCTTTTGGGGACCACCCTAATAGAACGACACACCAAACTGCGATTGCTCTGGAGGGCTGCTTGTTCATCGCTGAGGCAACTGCTGGTTCACAGTGCAGCAGCATAGCGATGCGGAAACAAATATGAGCCGATCTTGATTGCACTACAAGTGCCTGTCCCTGATGGATGATGCAAGGTACATTATAAATGCAGGGAACAGTATAACTTGGCCACTGACCTGGCCCCAACCCTGCCTGATTGCTGTTTCTGTGTATAGGAGATTGCTAGATCCTGCTATATTAAATGACCGTGCTGTTCCTTTTTCTAGCTGAATAAAGCTGGTTTTGCTAAAGTACTAAGACACAGCCTTGTATTTTGGGGTGCAAGACAGTGACTCACACGTTGTAATATATAAGAATGATATACCCCTCTCTCACTGATATCCAGCAGTACAGCAGAGATGTTCTACAAACCAAAGCAAAATGAAGACAAGCAGCGCTTTGAACACGTTAGGGATATAATTGTAAAGATCAGATCTGGGAAATGGTATATGACCACCTCAAAAGTGTTGAACATACCTAGGAGCTCAGTGCAGACCATCAAACAGGAGTGGAAAAAATATGAAACTACAGCCACACATCCTTGGTCATCCCACCCTCCAGGCTTAGCAGACAAACAAGAATGGCACTTGTCAGGGAGGCTACTATGACAGCCATTGTTACTGATTTAGTTGCAAGAGTTGGTGATTGTGATTAGAGAAGATAGTCACACCACAGAAACTTTCAGATTTTACTTAATTTCATTATGTATATTGCTGACTATTTACAAAAAAACTGATTAAAGACAAGGAATGAAGAGAAAGAAAAAAATAAAACAATGGCTGTTATGTATACATTGGTGTAGAGACCTCAGAACCACCAGTTGTTGATGACAGTTGCGTTACGTAGCTTCATTAAAGGGCAAAAAAAAAAGGAAATGTCAATGCATACAGACAGCGAAAGAAATGACTGACCAATATGCTTTTTTAATAGCATTTCGGTATCTTTAATCAACTAGCAAGCCTGATGGGATTCCTGAAAACACTTTATTGCATTTAACACAAATACAGAGAAAAAAAGAGTAGAAAAAGCACCACGAAAAATAAATGAATGAATGACCTGTTTTAGTTGACAGTCTGTGTAATTGAGATGGGATTACTGACATCATCACCAGTACTCTGTATCCACTTCATTCTGTGAATGGTTGCTCTGTGTCATGTGACAGACATAGATAGATAGATAGATAGATAGATAGATAGATAGATAGATAGATAGATAGATAGATAGATATGAAAGGCACTATATGATAGATAGATAGATAGATAGATACTACAACCAGCCATGTCCTAGTAGTAGTGTTGCAGTAGGACTTCATGAAGGCCCACATGTCCCATGTCATATCTGGGGCACTTTTTTCCAAAAACTTTACCTGTGCAAGCACCACTCTTGTAGCACTGGCTGTGTGTCATGTATGCCATCTTTTTTCAGGGTCTAATTAAAGTCCCAAGTGACTGTGCCGGTGGTAGCTCTCATGCTAGGAATATCTTGCACAGATCTGATCTTAGTAAGTAGGACTTTAACCATCTGTGAGGCAAGCTGATTTGTTTTTTGGTTTCTTTCAAAATAACTCACCTCTTACTTTACTGCCATTTGGCCAGAGACATTTCTTTATCTAATAACACACTGACAGAGTAAAAATGTTTTAGGAAGGGTGGGCCTCTAACCATAGTGCCACAGGGCTGCCCTTATTTAAATTCTGGTGCTATCTAAAATTAAAATGTTGCACATAGGTTTGTGGGTCATCTTAGGCATATCATATGTACTGAATTAAGACCAAGGATCAAGGCCCAGTGGTTTGCGAGTTTTTGTGTGACAAACGAACAATCCTTAGCATTTTCTGCATAGAAGATTTTTCAAATTAAAAACAACATCCATCCATCCATTATCCAATCTACTATATCCTAACTGCAGGGTCACGGGGGTCAGCTGCATCCAATCCCTGCCAACACAGGGCACAAGGCAGGAAACAAACCCTGGGCAGGGTGCCAGCCCAATGCAGTAAAAACAACATACTTTTTATATTATTTGTCATTAGCTTTTGGGAAAAACATTTAAACAATGACTTTGTTTTTTTGAGTAAATAAATGCAATGTCACCAGCAGTAAGGAAAGCTCTCACTTAAGATCAATGTAGTGGGTGATCATTATTAAATTGTTACAAACACACACTCTATAGCCACATTAAGCAAACATTGTGGGAACAAAACACCGTAGTCACACCTGGAAGAAAAGGGTGCAGGTTAGAAATAAAGACATTTACATTTAAGTTGGTAATGCAATGTTAAGTCTAACAGCAGACACTTTCTTAAAACCAGTAAAGTGCAGTCAGCTAAATTCCATTTTCCTGTATGGCCTCTAAATGGGCAGGGGCTCAATGTCCCCTGCATGTGGTGTCACAGCAAGATGATGTGAAGGCAAAGGCTGCTGATAAATGCATTGTATCTGAAGAGTCTCCACATTCTGGCTGCCATTTTTTCAACCCCTGCCAACTGCTACTCACTCAAGGGGACTTACCTGCTGTAATAAAAGACAGGACTGGTTTTGCCAGGTTCCTCTTTCAACGGGCTCTCTCACTTATTACATATTTGTAGTCTGGTCTTCAAATGAAAACTCCTTATACACACCACTTAAATCTCATCAATAAATCATCATGAGATGGAACCAGCAAAGCAAACCTTCAGTGACTTTCCAAGTCTGCTTATTGCAAGTCACGTTTACATACAAATTTAAAAATCCATAGTGTGTGTTTAGACGTAAGTGCAATGTGCTCACCGCCCACACGCTTATCATTGGTGCCGGGCCTATGGCCAGCCTTGCCCTCTAGCTTATCTCTGAATTTCTAAGTTGCATTTCAATCTCTTAACCTTGCTGTTCAAACAATCCAGAAGTGACCATCCACACGGTTTGTCACTTATAAGCATGGAGATGCTCTCAGTTCTGCTGTCATTCACTTCCTATCTTCATACACCTTAGGAAGCTTTAACTATCGTCCAATAATACCATACCATATTTATTTGTTGAGCGCTTAAAAACACAGCATTACAACTGACCAAAGCGCTGTACAGTTACAACAAGCAGGACTAAAAGCAAAATATTAAAAATAAACATTAAGAGAGAATTAAAACAGAGATACTAAAAACAGGTCAAGGGACCAAATAAAATAGAGAAAATAGCAAAAGGCAAGTGGAAAATGAAACAGGTTAAGAATTAAAAGCCAATGTGAAGAAGTGCGTTTTTAGGCGAGATTTGAATGTGGCGACTGAAGCGGCTTGCCTAACAATAATGTGTTCTTAAATTACAGTATGATCTTGCCACTAATTATATTACAACATGCTGCCTGTCATTAGAGACTGGTATACCATCTGTCTGTTGGGCAAAGTCTACTCCAAAATAAAAGACAACTCCTACTTAGTAATCTAAAGTCACATATCTAAGAGAGGTTTACAACAGGAACATATAAATTGCATGTATCTAATTTCAGAATCCACTTTCACTATTAAAGGCCAGAAGGAATAGGATGCTGGATGTTTTAGGTAAGGACAACAGAAGTTTCAAAGTTGTACTCTCTAATCAGGGCAGCAGAGATGTTGTAAAATGAATTAGCAAATGCAAGTGAGACTCTCATTAAAATGTGTGACAGGAATCACCTCTTAAACCTATTAATGGTCATTTGTTGGTATTAAACTACTGAATCTGTGGAGGATATGGAAGTACGGGAAGTAAGCCAAGCGTGAGTAACCAATTAACATACAGTAGAAGGCCTTAGAGATATGGGAGAAAACTTGGAGTCCATGGTCAAAAACCCACACTCACACGAGGAGAACATGCAGACTTTACATAGATAGTAAGCAGGCCAGTAGCAGCACTTGTAACTCTCATGCAGCTTCCATCGCTTTCATAATCATTTTTAGAATTGTACTTTACATGTGCAAATAAATCAACGTCAATTGAAAGAACCTTTGCCATGGACTCATCGTTGTCACCAATTGCTCCTGCCAAACCCTTTTTTTTACCTTCAGATAAATCAAAAAGAGGGGTGCATGTGAAATAAAGGCAATCTCTCCAGATGATCATATAAATATTACAAGCAAAGGCAAAATATACCTGGTGCCAGATAAGAGGGACCAGGAATGGGTAACACTCCTACAGGGAGACCGTTCAGGAATTCATGTGGATCCCACACTGAGTGCCACATAGCACAGGCTGCCAGGTAGCAGCACTTGAAGAGAGGAATGCACCACAGAGTGCACAGATATCTGACACTGACTTGCCCCTTAGGCAGCCCTTCAAATGCAGACCCTCTAGTAGATCTCACTTAGCATGGGGTCAGACAGTTACCGTGGTTAGCAGTTTACTGCGGTGGATGGAGGAAACGAGGCGAGAGTACTTTAGTGGACAAACAGACTATCTGCCTCACCTTACAGAGGGAACGTATGCTGTCATTTTACATTCACCGTCTTTGGCTTGCGCTGCTTATACTCGTACACTTGTTATCCCTCACGTGCATTTGGAACTGAAATTGGTTGGCAATGCTTCTCCACTCAGGTAAATGGGGCAAATTCTTTGGAATAAGAGATAGATCTAAGGAATGTGCACCACAAAGCTATTTGATGTCCAGTGACCTGGCAACACCATTAAGTTCAATGTATCCCCAAACTCACAGGTAACCTAAAGTTAGGTCCAATATGCTTTACGCCCCGAGCCCTGCCAAAAACCCCAGAGTGGTAGACGGAGATCAACAAGAACAAGACTACAGACCCTTGTCTCGCCAGCATCTCTGCTGAACAATGTTTAAATCACAGACCTTTCTGGTGGCCATGACCTGGAACCTTTGTTGTGTTTAGTAAAGAAAATGGAGGTTTTCATTTGCTATTCTCTCGAAACAGTTTGATTTGCATATATGGTGTGTGGAGTGCATAATGGAGTTTGCATAACCACTACAAAGTATTTTGGGAAAGAATACATTTCTTTTAAAAAAAATAGCCTCTACCCTAGTCGGCAAGGCTCCAAGACTGAACTGAACAATTCTGAAAGGATAATAAAGAGACTATGGCTCTATAAAGAGGATACACATAAAAGTATAATGCACCACACCTTAGATTGTGAGGAATTTGTGGCTCAATCAAGTGCGTGTCTGTCAACTCAGAAAGAAGTCATCTGACTAGAGCCAAAAATGGCTATTATTTCCCTACAGAGCACTCACTAATTATATTATATTTTATTTAACGTTCTTATGAATTAAATTTAGCGTTCCTACTTTTGCCTGAGGTGTGACGGAGTTCAGTGAGTGTTTGACGCAAGTTATCTAACATTTTGTCTAAAGGTCTTAGGTGTCAATACAAATACTTTTCCCTTTGCACATTGTAATATCACTGTTGAAGCTCAAACTTGGTATTCAGCCAGCTAAATATGATAGCTTGCTCATGTCAGAATTATTATCAACTGCTTATGGAGTTCATGATAAGAGGAAACTTTACTTTTCATATATGAGGGTTAAACGGAAAGTAACATCTCCATTACTTGTGATATTATATTAAGTGACACAAAAAAATAATTCATGTTTTCTCTTATTTTCTGTATTTACTGTACTGTTCCACAAAACAGTTCTGCGAATGATAAGCAAGTTTCATGAAGTCATCGTGTGAGAACTCCACAAGTTGTTTTCTTCTGTTAGATCTTTTCATTTCACTTCTTCGTTCACATCTTTATTCCAGCTGTTTTCTTTCTCATCTTATTAATCTTTTCTTTGGGAAACTTGTCGAGATGTTCATTTTCCTGTTTCGCTATCTTTGCATTAGTTGACACAATAACACACAAGTGTTCATTCAACACAGACATTCCTGTAAAAGACTTGGCAATGTGTGGCTTGTTGGTCAGAAATGCATGCAAGAACTTCACAACATCCTGTACACTTGAGAGGACATTGGAACTTCAGATTGCATTCAAGGGTACATTTTGAATTAGACTATGGAAAAATATTACGGACAAAATGATGTACATAAATGCAAAAAGAAGTAAATATATTGTGACATGTGACAATAAATATATGAATAAATATTGGTCTATAATATTGTTTTTTTATGGTATTCCTTAGTCGAGTTGGCTGTGTGCTTTGGATAAGCAGACATGTTAAAATTTGTAAGTCTTTCTTTAACTACACTACCCAGGCAGCATCTTAGTAGTTGTTGCCATTAACATTCCCCTCTGTATTCAGCAAGAATCATGAAGAGCATCTCCTTAACACGATCACACCAGCACCAAGACTGACAGCGGATGCTGGGTTGGTAGACATTTCCCTCAATGTATGGTTAGATTAAGCTGTTGCATACTCTTTGAATGACAAAAGACTTCTGTCCTGCCTGCCTCCCAACTCCACAATTCCGACTTGTGAAGAATACACAAAGCATATTACACATGCAAGTACAGCGCAGGAACTCCCATAAGTAAAATGATAAAGTGAAACCTTTAGATACCATCACTACCTTACTGTACTATAAGCATTAGAATAATTGAGTTAAATTAATCAGAATATGTCTTGTGACATCGATTGGGCCCAGTTGTGACAAGAACATGTTTGAGGTGTGCGAGTCAAACCAGAGAACCTGGGAAAACCTCCACACAAACACAGGAGAACATGCAAATTCCACTCAGTCACTTGAAGGTTTGAGGCATCGGGGCTAAGTAATGTGCTGCATGCAACAAGACCAATAAACAGAGTTACTCCAGCAAAAGCTGTCCCTATGGCTCTGTCCATTTCAATCACTTCCTTCCAGTTTAATTTAACATTCCTGGAAAAAATGTCCGCAGAACTCCAGGACTGATGATGTATGAAAAGTCATCTGCATCAGTAAGACAAATGACAACATCATGGAACAATTTTGCAGCAAAGACATTCATGCAGTATTTCGATTTAATCACACGTGCAGTTCCAGTTGCCCTGAACCTCATCATTTCTTCAGCCTGATTATTCTCCTCCTTCTGTCTCTCCAGTTCTCTTCATTCAGTCTCTGGTCATGAGTCTGTTGAAGCTCCTCATCAATATATTCTGGCTCTTACTGGTGAGATTCAGCAAGGAGGCTAAACATTTTCTCATCTTCATTGTTTAACAGTACACAGTGAGACACAGCGGCTCATAAAACGAAAGCTCATCCATTTGAACTCTTGGAAAAACTAAGATTATGTTAGAACAAATTACAGTCTGAGTGCTGAAATCTCAGTCTGCAGCTGCACACCACACGCCTGGGGGCGAAAGTTTGCTGCATAGGTAAAAAGAGTCTCATAAAGAATGGATTTCTACTTTTTCAAATTCATGATCATTAAAAATCGAGAACATTCTGAGGGTTTAAGTGGATCTATGTGGTACAGTTTACAGCTATTATTACACATTTGCTCTGCTGCCCTGTACACTGTTGTCTTAAGCTGCTGGAGGAGACACTTTTATTATTATTAAAATAATTATAAAAATGCTTCACTTAACAATGCAATTTTTGGGGGCAAATGAAAGATTACCATTATTGTGAAAAAATATCTAACTTCAAAACTACCAAAGTTGGCCTTCAAGAGAAATCTTACAGAGCAGCTAATATTATTATAGCACATATATTTAGTGTATTGATATATGTAAGTACACACACTCACCATACATGCAGATCTGTGTGTGATGATTTTCTGCATGCATTGTCTGATGTTTTTCTGTTGATGTTTCAATATTAGATTTTCTATTTTATTGTTAATGTATTATTTATGTTGTGTTTTATGTATTTGTAATTAGTGTCTAGTGTACTGGGCTTTTCAGTGGACATGTGCTTTATTGCAGTAAACTGAATTGCTTTTTCTGCTTGTTTACTGTGGCTGAGTTACATTTAATAAGTGCTGCCAGGGACAGTGGCACTCTGTTATGACAAAATTGAAACTAATTTAGAGTGAGGGCTTACACAATAAGGAAACCATTTTATATTGAAATTTTACAATCACGGTGCAGTTTACAATTATTTAGTTGGTGCAGCTATCCAAAGTGGCTTACCTCAGATCAGCAGGTTGACCAGTTCCTGCAATGTGAGCAGGCAGAGACTATGGTTTTCAGCCCCTAAGCAGAACCCCTAAAGTGCCACTAACTGTCACACAAGAATTCCAGTCGGTAAAGAGAGAGGTTTATGGTGCCCTGAGGCATCTCAGAATCATCTGGACAGACTTAACAATCCACAGAGAACATCAAAACACTTAAGTGCACCTCTCAGGATGCTCAGCTAAGGCTCACCGACTCACGTTCTTAATTTCAGATTACTTTTTATTCCACTGTCTACTCATCCATCTGAAGTAACAGGGCTGCCAGCCTCTCTGAAAATCAACGTGTATAATTTATGTCAGTTTGACTTCTTATTTCATACCCAAGGTGTTGCTAAAGGCCATAAACAAAATGATTTTCATAAAGAGCTAAGAAAACCAAAAGAACCCAAGCAGTAATACTGACGTCGAAGGAATACCTTAATGGTCCTGGGGGTTAATGAAAGCAGAAGATATGAAATGTTTTTCCTTCTCTCCATTTTTCAGAATCTTTTGCACCTGAAGTGATCTTAGAGTTAGATATTATCAAGGAGTGTCAGACAGGTTTGCCATAATGTGATCACCAAAGTCAGGCACGCTAGTCAGACACCCAAACAGTCTGCATGGACATAAGAAAGCACTTGCTGAAGACTGTCTCAGGAATTAAAACCAGGGGAGTTTAATTTTGTTTTTACCTACATATGAAAGGAGTGGACCCCTTGGGTCGGTTGATGTGGATTAAACAACTTCAAGTCCTTAAAATCATTTTTTGCTGAAGACACCTATTGGTTTACTCTTTATCATAAGGGTGTAATTTCCTGGGCATAATGTGCTCCAAATGGCCTACAGTTGAGGAATTTTGGATCTAGAGTGTCAAAAACAGGGTGGAACTCCAAAACGTTTGACATTTTGCATAACTAGAGTAAATAAAGCACAGAAACACAGATAAAGTGTTGGGGTACCCTTGGGCAAACCCTGTATACTGCAAAGTAAAAATAATAAACATGAGTTAATGTGTTGTGAGTATATCATCTTTCTAAACAGGGGTCTCTGATTAGACAGGAGAAAGGTAGTGGTGGTGCCAGTTATGAAGGGGCAGCAGGTCCAGGAGCCCTGGAACTGGAAGTGATTTCATGAGAGGAGATACATTACAAGACAGCATCATCCTTTGGCTTGGGATAAAATTACAAGTTGACAAGCCCTGGCATTGTCTTTCAGGCACACATGTGTGACACTAGCCATTAGGATGCTTCAAATAGTATATGTGGGGGGTTTCTTGCACTGGAGAGTCAGGAAGTAGCAGACCAAACCAAAAAAAAAAAAAAAAAGAAAGGGTTCTGAAATACTTCTTAGGAACACAAAATTGATTTTATATACCAGGTATATATATATATATTTATATATATATGCAGGTAAGCACCGTCAGTCTGAAAAACGGGACTTGCCGTCCCTATCTGGAAATGTAAGAGTGATCGCCTGGATTGCAGCAGCTGCAGAGGAATAACACTGCTCTCAGTGCTGGTAAGGTCCTTGCCTGGGTTGTCTTCAATAGGATCCATGATCACTTGCTCACCTACCAGGGACTGGAGCAGTTTGGTTTTACTCCTATGAAGTCTACCATTGACTGCATCCTGGCACTAAGGGTTCTCATGGAGTGCAAACACGAATTTCTTTGCAGCCTTTGTTGATTTTCATAAAGCGTTCAACTCAGTTTATTGAACTGCCCTATAGGACATCCCAAGAATTTGTGGGATCCCTTCAAGGTTGCTGGATATCATGGCCGGCCTGTACACTGGTACTGTGAGTGCTGTGCAGAGTGGAGGTAGCACCTCTGCGTTTTTCCCAGTTGATTCTGGGGTTTGTCAAGGGTGTGTTATTGCTCCTACTATGTTCAGTGCTTGTATAGACTGGGTGTTGGGCAAGGTCATGGGGTCCAGCAACTGTGGGGCATCTGTTGGCGAAGAAAGATTCACAGATCTTGACTTTGCTGACAATGCTATGATCTTCGTGGAGTCAATGGAGGCTCTGATCAGGGCTCTCGAGAGACTGAGCAAGGAGTCCGAGTGTCTGGCCTTGCGAGTGTCCTGGATAAAAGCCAAGATCCAGGCTTTTAATGACCTCTTGGGCACAGCCATCAGCAGTGTGTCTGTTTGCGGAGAGAGTGTTGACCTTGTTGAGAGATTTACTTACCTTTGCAGAGACATTCATGTCTCTTGTGACTCTTCCTATGAAGTCAGTAGACGGATTGGGAGAGCATGGGGGGTCATGAGGTTGCTGGAAAGGGGTGTGTGGCGCTCCCGATATCTATGCAAAAGGACGAAGATCCAAGTCTTTAGAGTCCTGGTGCTTCCTGTCTTGCTATATGGTTGCAAGACATGGACACCATCCAGTGAACTGAGGTGAAGGCTGGACTCCTTTGGTACTGTGTCTCTCTAGAAAATCATTGGGTACCATTGGTTTGACTTTGTGTCAAATGAGTGGTTGCTCTTGGAATCTCAAATGAGGCACATTACCTGCATTGTGAGGGAGCATCAGTTATGGCACTACAGCCATGTGGCGCGATTCCCCAAAGGTGATCCAGCTCGAAAGATCCTCATTGTTGGACCAGGCCAAGGGGTCGCCCACGTAACACCTGGCTGCGGCAGATAGAGGGTCATTTCCGGAGGGTGGGACTGGACCGCGTGTTTGCCTGGGAGGTTGCAAACCAGGTTCCCGAGCTGTTTTATCGTTTGGTGGGTGCGGCAACACGCTGTACCAGTGCATGTTCCCCAACTTGACTTGACTTGACTTGACTTGATGGTCAGTCTGGAGTCACCATTAAGCTGAACAAAGACACGTTTATGATGTGAGATAAAGGTAGGTGTACCCCAAAACATAGGAGACCAAGACTGGATTTGAACCCATCTGAACACCTGTACCCCCCCAAGTCTTCTAATGCAAGGATGACTTTACTGATGTACTCCGAACATTATCAACTGATCAAGAGAAGGGGAGATAAAGGCACTTGATAAAACAGCCGGTCTAATGGACAGTCACAGAAGATGAAAAAGCAACCCACCAAAAGTGTGCTTGATTTAGAGGATTGTTAACTTCTTCTAAAAAAAAAAAAAGCAAAGCAAAATCATTCAATCATGAAGCAAAATATTGTTACACTGGAAATCTCCAAGAGTAAAAATAAACAAAATGAAGACTTTGACTTACTGGAGGGCACCTTTCTGCTCTTCCATCTCAGATAGGATTTCATATTAATTCATCAACATCTACTGACCTTTGAAGTGTCAACAGAACAAAGCTCCGCAATAACACTGCAGCACAAGCCATCTTGTCGTTGGTCAGCAATAATGTGCTTACAATATTGGGCCAGTCATTAAAAGACTTCATTTCCTAGTTTTGATTTGCTATTACATTTACCTTGTTTTTGCTATTTGTTTCAAGAATACCTGTGGCTCAGTCCTGCACCTCTATGTGGACAGCAGTGTCTTTTAGTGGTAATATAAAGCGCATCCATTCATC
The DNA here is from genome assembly GCF_016835505.1 of Polypterus senegalus. Lineage (NCBI taxonomy): Eukaryota > Metazoa > Chordata > Cladistia > Polypteriformes > Polypteridae > Polypterus > Polypterus senegalus. The sequence goes on from NC_053154.1 coordinate 83,106,498, forward strand.
CGAGCATGCATGCATAAAGGAAACCCACATTTGGGAGAAGACAGAAGCAAACTCAACTTATACTGTATATTGCTGAATAGTCAAGTACAGAAAATAAATCCCACAGGATAACTTTATAAAACTTCTGTATAGGCCTGCCACAATGGTGCAAGGCTGGGACCAACTCTGGAAAGAGCACTGTGGAATTTATTGCATACGTAGACATTGAAGGTAATTGCTTGAACGGATATACTTTAGGTTCACATAGCTCAGGGCTTTAAAGTTGATATGAACGATTGTTTTATGGTTACAAAACCATTTTTTTTCCTCTTTTTCATTTCACAAGGTCATTCTAGACTATAAAAAGAGTCTTTAACTACTGTGACAGTGAGCTGATGGCATGGCTACTGTCTGCTGTCAGCTTCTAAAGCAATTTATAAAATAAAAAGCCTAGTGCAACTCAGTGGCGTCACTAGGGAGGTGCGGACTGCAGCAGGTGACAACATCAGAGGGAGTGAAACCCAAATGACTGACTGAAACATTTGTTTGTAATGCTCTGGGCTCGTGAAATCACCAAGGAGGACAATTCACGACCGCCTCAAGCTCAGGTGCACCATTAAAGGTGAGAATTACCGCACTGCATTAAATGGCTGGGTGTCGAGGTGCAGCACTGTATGATCAGCTCTCTCTTAGTACAGATTAATGTGCATGTCAGATGAAAACGGACCTCTCTCTAGTTAAAGCTAGGCACCTGCTTCCCCTGGTCACAGAGCCAACACACAACCATCGAACCACTCTGGGATCTGAAGTAGCTTCAGAGGTACCTGAGGAGTGCAGTGGATGATGCTGCCTTGCCAGCTCAGTTCAGCTCCCTTCCCAGCTCATTGTGGAGGCTGCCTGATCCCACCACCCCTTCCACGCTGATTTTCTCAGGGTAATCAGTTTTCATGAATTGTCAAAAGTTGCTTAGATCAGTAAGGGACACTGTTATTATGTCAGGGCCTGGTACAGGATTGTCCTAATGGGCCTATTTTCAGCACCTATTAGGATCTAACAGAACATTACTGACATGAATTTTATACCATTATAAATCAATTGCAAATCATTATAAACACCTATTACGGAACATTTCAAGGTAAATGCAAACCTTTATCAGCATGTATTTTTTTTTAATAATTCAATCCTCATACAAAACGTTAATGTGTATTTTCTAACGATGCAGAACAACTGCAACAAAACGTCCTTTTAACATCACGTAAAATGATACAGTAAATAACGGGTCCGATGTTACTGCAATCATTTTACAGAATCCTCGAAGGAGCTTTCACGGTTGCAAAATCAATTATGACATCTGCAAAATTCTATTGATGCGCAAGATCCCCTTTGGCCAAAACTGCAACACTGTTGAGTCTTTCGTGGCACATTGCTGTGCATGAGGAGGTCTTTTCTCATGGATTTCAAACCAGTGTCTTCAAAAGGACAGCTCAGTTGGCCAACTGTGGAATAAATGAAATCTGGCTGAGGTGGGAGGACACTTGTCTGGTTTGTGATCAGTGAAGTGCTAGAAGCAGGGAGCTGATTTGTACATAATGGCTCGGGTCCCGTCTCCTGTTTCCAAACGCAGTTGTCACGGCTGTTCTTGATGACATTTTACAAAAGCAATATTTCTGCACAGACCATCTTGTGCCCCCACACATACCCCAGGACATGCATTGCGTTGGCACCCCTTCTTGTCTATCCTTTGATAAATGGAGGGTCCTTCCCAGGCTGATAAGTGTTTAATTTTGAATAAATCCAATGAAGTGATTGTGATGGAAATCACAATATTATCAGTATAAAATGAAGATGTAATTAATTATAATATGGAAAATACCAAAGAATAGCAGTGTGCGCCATGGCCACTTCTGCCCGAGTGAATGACTGAATGCCTGGCATAAAGGTAAATCGTTTGAAATGAAATGCCATACTTTAAGGAAAATCTCATTTGCACAGTGACTGCACACATTTAGTCTTTTATTAGGATGCCTTTTATTGCCTCCGATATGAATAATGTAAGTTTTAGAGTTTAAATACAAAAAGTTTATGGGAAATCTTTCCATACACACAATTCAGACAGCCCTAGTCATCATAACAATGACATGTGACTGGCACACTGCAGCCACTTCTAGTCATTTAACTGGCTAAGATGGCTAAGATAGGCTACATGCCTCATAACTGACTCGTCAGGTGGCACGGCCATTGCTTAGTTTGGTGTGGTCAGTTATTCCAATGAAAGGAGGAAACCCGCATGCTCAGGCCATTGCATGTTAAAGAGAAACTGAAGTAGCCTTTTGCGGGGTGGGAACCTTCATTTCATTATCTGCTAAGTCAATCATTGCACAAGCTTTTAATAAAGAGGAATGGTCTAGAGAAGACAGCACTGACAGTTTGCCATTCTCCTTATCTTATCAGGGTAAACAGCAGGATACTTATTACCAGGGAATTATTATTACTATTTAACTTGTTCTCTGGGCAGCACAGTGGCACAGTGGTAGCGCTGCTGCCTCGCAGTTAGGAGACCCGGGTTCGCTTCCGGGGTCCTCCCTGTGTAGGTTTCCTCCGGGAGCTCCGGTTTTCTCCAACAGTCCAAAGACATGCAGGTTAGGTGCACTGGCAATTCTAAATTGTCCCTAGTGTGTGTGCACCCTGCCCAGGGTTTGTTTCCTGCCTTGCACCCTGTGTTGGCTGGGATTGGCTCCAGCAGACCCCCCCGACCCTGTAGTTGGGATATAGCGGGTTGGATAATGGATGGATGGATGGATGAACTTGTTCAAACTGGGAGTTGAATGTTGGGAGTTGGGGAAACTAACAGAGGTCAAGGATTGTTTTTAATGAGCCTGCTCCATTGTGCAACTGAAACTACGCAATGGAACAGGATGGGGGCTCCAGGAAAGGCTCCGCAAAGTTTACAAGTCACATATTATACCTCATTGCAAGCCTCTGGCCAGGCTGGGGGTGTCCACCTCAAGCTGAAAAAAGCTCACCTGTCAGAACACCACTAACTTGTTCAGCCTCTTTGGATGTGCTGGTTTAGAGAAAGGCCACGATTGCTAAAAGGTTTACAATACACACAGGAAATCAAAATGATTTTTTTAGCACAGTATTAAAATGGACCGGCCTCCTCTGTTTTCTCCATTTATTTATGTACTGTCTGGGCAGTCATGGTTATAGGATGGACCAGGAGATGAAACATACTGTACTCCATAAACAAAACTGAACACCAGGATACCAAAAGAACAACTGCCAACACCAAAATGCTAAACCTAATTTGTTGTCAACAGGAGGACTGCAAGAGTTTCAATTCCCAATAAATCTGATGTCACATGATGTGACTTCTAGTCATAGGGTATGACAGCACAGCTGCTAATCTCATCATGGGACTATGTCAGTTTAAATGACCGAACATCACAGCCCACGTCATATTTTGTGATCAAGTGCTGTCCATCCAGCACAGTTGTGCTTGCCACTTTTTCTGACAGCCTACAGCATACTGCCTGACAGATCCAGTGCTCCGCAAAGAGTTTATAGCTACGGAGAGTTCAGCAGCAGTCTCGGCCCTTTATTTCTTTTTTCCCATTCTGTTTTAGTATATAAAACATGAGACACTAGACAAACAAGCTTCTCTTCCATTGGTAAGGTTCAAAACACTGTGAGGGTGCAGGTTGGTTCCAAGCTCCTGTTGTGTCCTGGAGCCTCTTGAATATGCCACCATCGATAACCTTGTCGAGATGAACACTCACACATAGCACATTTCTTTAAAACAATTCCAAGCAAACAGTGTCCAAATAAATAAGGCAGTGCAATTTGTCCAAATCTTCAATAAATGAATAATCTGATAAAAATGGGATCTGTCCAGGAGTTAAACAAATCAAAATGAAAAACGAGAGTAAGACCAACAGCCATCGGGTCAGACAAGCCCAGCACTACTCCCTCTTCGTCTCCCCGGCTTACCCATTGCTTGCTAAGCCAGTGAAGACACTAGCAGCCACGGTTCTCACCTCCAGAACCCCTTCTTAGGTGCCCCTAAGTGGTGCCAGCCAGACCGCTCGGGGTCAATTGTCCTCCCGTCTTCTTTCTACTTCCCATGGCATATCTCGGATGCCGGTGGCAGGAGTCCATCTCGATCACACACACTCCTCAGGTAATAGTCAGTGGGGATGATCTGCCCCTAAAGTGCCGATTCTTTGCTCCTTCGCAGGGCCATCAACCACACTGCCTCTCACACACAGGCTGGCTGGCTTATCCTGATGCTTTTCTCATGACATCGCCGCTCCTTCTTTAGTCTCTTTTTCTCTCTTGCTCTTTCTATTTCTATCCAATCTCCCATGCAGGCTCTTTTTGTACTCTGCTGCTTAATTAGGCAAGGGTGGGTGTGATGAACTGTGCCCTCCATAGCATCACTGAGATACCTGACCTGGCCACCTCCGCACGTGTATGCAACACCTTCAGCCAGCTCCTCAATTAACCGTGGAGTGAAATGTACTCACACAACCACAGCCAGTTGGTATCTGCATCTTCTCGGGGTGTGATTATTTATTTAAAATTCACCAGACGCCACGGACCGTTTAGCACGAACGAACACGCTGAAAAACTCATTTAATGTAACATAGGCTTAGGCCACCTAAAAGGCACATTCAAGCATTATGGTGACACCACGTAGCATGACTTCAGGAACCATGCAACCTAGCAATGTACAGTGGCAACAAGGCCAAAAAATGGTGGCACAGATGGAAAAAAAAATGGCACTGTGGTGAAAATGAGCATGTCGTAATATTTACATAATTCCAGAAGCCCAAGAGGATAAAAAAATATAATTATAAACAAATAATCTCTGATACTCTAACCCTCCAAAATTAACAAAGAACATTCCAGTAAAAAAATTACCCTTCAGAAAGTTTAGAGTGAAATTTAGTCAAAGTGAACTTTATTGTCATCTCAACCATATACTAGTATACAGACAGACGAAATTGCGAAGCTCGGGGTCTACAGTGTAACAACATGATGTGCAAATAATAAATTAAAAATAGAATTAAAATTAAAATTTAAAACACAAACAAGACAAGACACTGTGGAATAACATGACAAAGAAGTAGCAGCAATACTGACGTGTAGTTAGCAATATGAACATTGATGCAATGTATGGTATTTGCAATCTAGATACATAAATATAGTCAATAGATATGTTCTATAATAAATAAATAATAAATAATTGATATAGATAATACAGAAATTATCAGTGTATGATAATAGTTGTTTAAGACATGTGTAAACAATGACAGGTCAGAATGTTTCACAGCAGAAGGATATCAAGAGTGTCAAAATCCTTAAAGATCAGTATGAGATTTTCAGTTCTTTTCTACATGCACACTCGTCTTTGCAGGACAGTGTTTTTAGAGGCAGTGTGGAAGATCCCAGGGGGGCAGCAAGGTGTTAAGGAATCTGACAGCTTGGGGGTAAAAACTCTCCGGCAGCCTGGCAGATCTGGCTTTGATGCTGTAGTATCTCCTCTTGGATGGCAGAAGTGTGAAAAGTCCATGTGAGGGGTGTAAGGGGTCCTGCACAATGCTGCAGGCCTTGCGGACACTACATTTGTAAAAAATGTCCTGTAGTGAAGGGAGTGACACCCCAATAATGTTCTCTGCTGTCTTCACTATTCTTTACAGGCGCTTGCAGTTGGATATGTTGCAGTTGCCGTACCAGACAGTGATGCAGCTGGTCAGAACACTCTCAATGGTGCCTCTGTAGAACATGGTGAAGATGGAAGGGGGAAGACATGCTCGCTTCAGCTGCCTCAGGAAGTGTAGTCTCTGCTGGACTTTCTTGATTAGTGATGAGGTATTATGCATTCACATAAATTCCTCAGTTATGTGCACACCGAGGAACTTGGTACTCCACATCTAAACCGTTGATGCTGAGTGGGATGTGGGCAGGATGTGATTTTCTGAAGTCCACGATTATCTCTTTTGTCTTGTCGACATTGAGAGATAGATTGTTGTCTTCACACCATGCAGACAGCCATTCCACCTCATCTCCGTATGCTGTTTCATCATCCCTGCTTATCAGTCCCATTACCATCATATCATCCACAAACTTGATAATGTGGTTGGTGTTGTGTGTGGCTGTGCAGTTGTGAGTCAGCAGGGTGAAGGGCAGTGGACTAAGCACACAGCCCTGTGGCACTTTAGTGCTCACTGTGATGATGATGGAGGTGTTGCAGCCCATCCGAACTGACTGGGGCCTCTCTGTCAAGAAGTCCAGGATCCAATTGCAGAGGGTGGTGTTCAGGCCCAACCTGCTTAGTTTTACAACCAGCTTTTGAGGGATGAAGGCAGAGCTAAAGTCTATGAATAGCATCCTGACATGTGTGTGTTTTTTATCCAGATGTGTCAGGGAGAGGTGAAGAGCAGGGTATATGGCATCCTCAGTTGACCTGTTTGAGCGGTATGCAAACTGAAGAGGGTTAATGTTAGTCTTTATGTGTGACATGACTAACCTTTTGATGCACTTCATGATGATTGGCGTGAGTGGAACTAGTCGGTAGTCCGTCAAGCATGTCACTGATTACTTCTTCGGCACTGGTATGATGAATGCATATTCATGAATCTGATGAATGCATGCATGAATGCCAACCAATGCATAATGCTTAAACACACGCAGACACATCTACATACAGTATATACGTATGCTGTATAAATTCTTTACAAATAAACTGGCCACCTAAGTATTCACCCCCTTGAAGTCAGCATTTAGTTGTACTTTTGGCAGCCATGACCTCCTTGACTGTTGATCAGCCTTGCACATCTGCACACTGCAATGTCTGCTCTTCTTGCCAACACTGCTGAAACATTGTTAGGCTCACGGGGGATTGTAAGTGAACAGCCCTTCTCAAGGCCAGCCACAAATTCTCAGACTGAGATCAGGACTCAGATGTATAAAACTGGCATACACACAAAGAGAGGCCCGAAATGTAAATATATAACTCTGCATGACAAACTCAGGATTTATAAAAGGAAACTAGATGGAAGAATGTACACATATTTATAGCAACTCTTACCCATACGTACACATCATTTTAGAGAAAGTGGGAAATGACGACACCCTTGACCTAGTAGGGAAATGCAGTCAAACAAGCTTAAGGACAACTTGCCCTCATAATACACATCACTGAGAGAGAGGGGTTGGGAGCATGCAATGATACAACAAGTTGCCGCACCCACCACACGATGAGCCATTATTATGATGTGCGTTGTTGTGACAAACATATCACACCTCAAAAACGATTAATATGACATACAGACTATATTTTTGTGTCATTTTAAGAGGGACAATGTTTGACTGCACTCATATTGCAGTAAGAGCAACTAGTGAGAATGAAGTTACTTTTTTTAGCTGGAAGCAGTGACATTTCATTAATATACTTGTACAATAATATGCAAGTGATGCCTAGATGAGACTGACAAACATGGCTTGGCAGCCTGGATAAACCCAGGATTCATTTACTTTAAGGCAAAGTAGCTTTGACAGAAGTGATAGTGCTGCAAGTGGTTGTTGGATTGTTGGTAAGGTAAATGGCTGAACCTTCAGTGTTTTATATGAATAGAATTATCCATTGTAACAGCAATCATGTCATTACATATGCCAGGTTACATTAGCTACCTGCTCAGACACTATCCCCTTATGCCCTTCTAGGACCCTCAGAACACAGAGGTGTGATACTGCCGTGCATGATCTTACACACAGAATTGTGGTGAGCACCATAAGACTCCTCAAATGCAGCTGGCAGGTCCAGGATGTTTTAGATGGGAGGCTGCCCTATCAGCCAATGAAGTTTTGCAGCATTGTGATTGCAAGTGTAGGAAGTTAATTAGCATATTCCATATGGTTGTTTCAGGGTGGCCACCATATGGGGTTCTAAGCACGTTCACATACACACATTTACAAGACGACTGCAATTTATAAAACGTATAGAAATGTGCATCTGCAAGATTATAAAAATACAAATGCTTTCACGCTCAAATCCACATTTTTTATAAATGAAACCCTTGGACATTAACACTGTTTTTAAGGCATTTCTTTGTAGCTTTGTCTTTCTGCTTGGGGTCATTGGTGTCTTGCTGGAAGACGAACCTTCTAACGTACAGGTTTCTTTCAGACTGCTTCACATTTTCCTCCATGCTTCATGGTTAGGATAGCGGGATTTTAACAATGTGCAGTGTTCAAAAATGACATTTAGTCTGGTTGCCAAAAAGCTCCAGTTTGATCACATTAGACCACTGAACCTTCTTCCAGCTTACTTCAGAATATCCACTGTATGTGCCTTCTAGCAAAATCTTGCTGAAATGTTGTGTGCATTTTTTTTTCTGTTTGTCACACTCCCATAAAGGACACAGATGTTGTACGCACAGTCTCTCTACTCTTTATCACTTCTTTAGTGAGGGAGGCCACCAAGAGACTGATGAGCACTCTAGTCTTCTTGCACAATGGCTGAGTTTTTGTAAAACATTCTGCTCTAGTCAGGTTTACGGCTGCGCCATACTCTTTCCATTTCTTAGTTATTAATTTAAGTGGGCTCCAAGGGATATTTGATGACTTGGAGGTTGGCTTTCTTGTTTCCACCTCCTGACTTGTGCTTTTCAATGATCTTTTCCTGGAGTTACCTGGGGTGTTCTTTTGTCCCAATGGTGTAGAATTCAACCATCCAGACAAAGTACAACTGAAAACCCCGAAAGGTGATCTCCACTGAATCAATTCTGGGAAAACAACTGAATGCACTGCCGGTTATTTATGGGAATCGTATAAAAGAGGGTGAACAGTACCGTAATCAATTATTTTACATTTTATATTTGTAATCAGTTTAGATAACTTTCATGGAGATCTTTTATCACTTTGAAATTAAAGTGTCTCTGCTTGTTGATCAGTGTCAGAGAATCAAATTAAATCCACTGTGATTTAATGTGGTATATCAATAAACTGTCAAAAAAAATTCCCTGGGGTACAATTTTTTATAGGCACTGTAATTCTTAATGTCTTAAACTGGCATCGGACATATCCCATTATACAGATTTCATGTATGATTAGACACCAGCTATACAAATGACTGTATTCATGTTTTGCTTTTCCATTAGAGTTTATTAATAGAATGTAGTACAAAATAATAACGAGAGTATTATAAAAATCTGAGCAAGGTCAGGTGTGTACAGGTGAAAGAATTCTGAAGGAAGACAGTAAAGGTTATTGTCTTTAAACACAGAAGACAACACAATGTAATCAAATATTCTGTCAATGCCCGCAACATAAGCTACAGCAGAGCTGGAATTTAGCAGGCTCACAAACCTGTCTATGGAAAACAACCGCTGCGTCTTACAAAGGGAAACTGCCATGATACTTCAAAGCTTAACCTTTCAAGCATTTTCTATCTGCCCATGTGCTTTAGTTGATATTCACATAGTAAATTTAATTTAATTTTAAAATAACTAAGACAGTGCAAATGAAATACAGAATGAAATATACCTGGAAAAGTGGTAAATGTTTTCTTTTTTTCTTTTATATTCATGAACACCAAAATCCTTCTGAAATGAGTTTTATTTATCACAAAAAAATGCTGACAAGGACAAAAATGCACAAAAATATTACACACAGAAAACCAAGTCTACAGAGTAATCTGAAGCTTCTTGGACTTTAGAAAAAAGGCATACAAAGACGACATCAGTGCTATACTTGAGGCTTTACTTAGTAAATATAACTTTAACATTTTAGTATAAAATATTAATGTCTACAATTTGTTAATCACCTTATATCAAAAAAGGTCTTGAAACTGAACAGATCATTTGTTGTCGCACTTGGGTGATGGCGTTTGAAGTAGAGCAGAGCAGGAAGGCATTTGCAGCTAACACTATGAGTTCTGTTCTGTGAGTGAGTTCCCTGTGTAATAAAGATAGCTAGCAGATTTCCCTTTTCATGGAACAGACAATAATATTCTAACAGCGACAGACAGCAGACGAATAAAGTCATTGAGTCTTGAAGTTAATCTGAATTTTGTGAAATATCCAAAAATTGGGTCTATCAGCATAATGTCCACCCATATTCATTCCTACAGGAATGTTGCTTTTGGTCATTTTCCTTTTATAGAACTGTTGCTTTCGATGTGTAACTAGACATAAGTAGAAAAATGCAATGATGATGTACAAACACGGTGGTTTATTCCAGAGTCACATAACCTAGGACAAGGTGGATTAATAGGATAGTGGGGCCTGCTGGCTGCAAGGAACTTAGTTATGCATATGTATATTATTGTATATAGCATTTGCAATGGACTTGTGCCTACCACAGTAGACACTGGCATAAGTGGACCATTAATTTTAATTAAGCTTTATATGACCAGTGCACAGTTTAGAGATGCATCATTTTGCATTTGCTGAATCTAAAATTTAAGAAGTCTAGCTACTCAAAAAGGGCAACACAGGTGAGACTGATCCTAAACTCACGTGGTGTTAAATGCAGCTTTTTAGCTATCTGACTGCACTTCTACCAATCCGTTGCACTTTTCCTGACTTGTCTGACAACATGAATCTAGGAATATGTGAATCACTTCTACCTAGAGTATACTTATTTTACCAACCAGTATTTCACTATTAGCACTATAACACCAATTGCCTTGTCATTGCACCATTCAGAATATCATGTAATAACAGTAATGTGTGGCTGAAATTAACATTAATGTCAAATAATCTGCAATATGCATATTTTAAAACTAATCAATTGAATTGAAAAGATAAAAAGTATAAGTGTTACAATGAGTTATAATTTTTGTCCAAGTTAAAATCTGACTTTTTCACAATAGTTTTATTAAGATGAAAGCTTATTTATATCATTACTTGTTTCTCTTAACAGGTCATCCTGTCCTCAAGACTACAGCTTTACGTGGTCTAATGTCCTCCTATGCTCTGAGGAGCACAGAAAAGAGATCAACGCATACAGCAGGTTAATGCATAAAATCATAACTGTGACATTAAGTCAAAACCAAGTCATATTCTCACGATATTCTACATTTGTGCTGAGGAGAAAAAGCCAGCCTTCTTCATTATCATTTAAGTAGTATCAGAAAGCCAATCAAACATTCACTTTATTCCCTTAAAAGCATTAACAGGAAAAATTGCCACTATCCATATTCCAGTTTCATGTGTTAATGCTAAAGGTAGCATAGTTTATCCTACTCATCTCCTTCTAAAAACTGAATTCATTGAGGCTAACAGAAACTATTAAGTTCCAGCACTACCCCTCACTAAACCTTCTGTCACTTTCTATTTCCTTCAGAGCTTTGACACTTCTTTTTAAAATCTATGACTTTCTCCAGCAAGACTATCTTTGTTTACATCTAAATTTCTTTTTCATAAAGCAAACTTTTTCTCTGTATCATATTAACTTACACATGGGAACAGTATATAACTTTCGATGTCTGCTGGGATTATTAGGTTCTTGAAAAAGTTTTATCAAATTGAAAATTTACAGCCATTCATTGTAACATGTGAAGATTGAATACACAAATGTGGCATTTGTACCTGCAATATTCAGTACATATATAGAACATATAATTATTGTGTATAGCAATGTAAGACACACTTTCAGCCCAAAACACTTTGGTAAAATATATATATATAAAAAAAAACTCTTTTTAACAAAATTACCCTTTTAATAAAAATGAGCCAGCTGTTTATGCAGTTCAAATGAAAAAAATGATGTGAATGGAGGAATGAAATTTTTCATGTTGCTATTCTAACATTTTTTTTTTTGCAGATCGGCTCAATGTTACATAATATAACACTTAACACTATTGAGTAAATAAGTGATGGCTGAAATGAATGTTATTTTCTTAATTTCGAAAACATCTGAAATATATCAGATTATTTCTCAAAAGTTAATTTTATTCATAAAAGGAGAAAGATTTCTCAATTGGTGTTCAAATTATCATTAAAAATTTCACTAAGAATATGTCCTACAACTTCTCCAATGTAGCTCTGTCTCCCTACAGATTCAGAAGACTGAGACTTTCAAAGAAAGTTAAGATTCATTCTTAGTAACCTATTGATATATAAACACACGTCAATGTTATACTTAATGAGAGCAAAATGACAAGGTAACTGGAACCTAAACAATGCTGAAATATCATTCAGTTTTACTTGTACGCTATATGCTTCCCATTTTTGACATGGCAGCTGACAGCTTACTCTTAACACACTTTGATTCATTAATTAAATATTGTAGGGTACTTTTTCTTTTAAATTAGAATCTCTATGTGATTGGAAATGTAGAGCACAGAGGGAAAAATTGGCTGGAATGTCTAACTTACTTTTAATTGCACTGTTTAAAAGATCTGGTCTGTTGCACACCACTTACTCAAACCGAATCCTTCAAGCTTTAGTTGTTTTGTTCTGTGTTCCTGAGCATAATGTTTAAAGAATGTATCACAAAAAAGCATCGTCTATGACTTGCATAAAAGGAAATATCAATTTTTTAAACTTACTGAAAAACATTTTAGGTTCTGTATGTTACAGTAAGAATTTTTTTATTAGATTATGTCCATTTAAGCTATTCATTACAGTACTGTTTTTCAGGTGCTATATTAAAGGGATTCTTTATTACTGTCAATACTGTATATCAGTTCAACTCTGCACAGTTTAAATTACATTCTGTGTAAACCTTAGAAGAAATTCAAGGCACTGTATAGTCTTATTCAATAATCAGCTCAACAGTACAAGAAATAAAGTATGTGAAGGTATGTCTCAGATACAGCTGTCATATTTTACATATCTGTAGATTCTTTTATAACCATCCTCTCAATAAAGTATACAAACTCCTAATGTCCAGAGTCAGGGCAGGGGAAATCAAGGTATGGCTTTTGTGTCACAAGGAGTTCCAAGTGCACAAAAAATGTTTTTTCTTTGGTCTGCCTCTTGCTATTTGTTAGAATGATATAATTAATTTAATGGACTCTTGCAAATTGTACTCACTTTCTAAAATAAAAATATTCTATAGGTCTCTCTGACCCTAGGCTGTACAAACTGATAATACTCAATTAACTTGAGGGATATATGATCATGTAGGCTATGCAGAATTTTCCTTAATAAAGTATTACTACAGGGCAATACTTTTATATCCCTTGTATTGTGTCATCTTTAGTAGCAATATATTAAAAAACAAAAACAGTAATTTGGCTGTCCAAGCTGAACTTTCTTTATAGGGAAATGGTTCCAATGTAAATCAGCAATGGGATGTTACTGATTTAGAACCTGAACTACAAATTAAAGTGTTGTTTAGTATATGGCACAGCATTTCCGGTACAACATTGATTTAAAGATCTCCAAATGGAAGACATTCAATTTGGCCCAACATAAAAGCAAGCTTCTAGACCTACTTTAAACATTTGGTTGTAACAATTTAGTTAAGTTAATAATGCAGAAAATATCACCATTAAACTGTGGATTAATATGTTTACTCAATGACAGTTATCACTTCCTGCTTTTCTATAATAAGAAAGAACAGCCTACTGTAATTTCAAAATAAGGCACATTGATTACATTCCTATGGAATGCTCATATTTTCATTAATCTAATACTTGTCAATTTAACTTATCATTCTGACAGTAATTATAAGTAAAACACTTCATTTTACTTTATGTGTAGGTTTATGGTTGTTATTGTTAAAATGACGACTACAAGAAGATATGGAGCTTTCTCCCCATATGAGTTTTGCACAAAAAAACCCAATAATTGCCAAATTAAGCACCACAGCAATAGACACAGCACCCACTGTGCCAAGGAAGGAAGGCTTGCTAGTGTTGGCGGTGAGCCACAGCTGCCTGGAATTCATATCTGACAAAATGGCCTCCATTTGAAAATGTGTGCCCACCACGGCACAGATATGGAACAGCTGGTGGCTATGACCTGTCAAGAAGAAGAAGAAAAAAGATTTATGTTTAGATGGTGAACTTTTCTCATATATTACCAGCAAAGCACCCAGTTCTACAGGTTATTTCCTGTGGAATCCTTCAAAGTTTCAATTCAGCTATAAACATCCAATACCCAAATAACCTTTCTTTACTCATTTTTCACTAGGGGTGAAGGGTGCACAAGCAAAAATAAATAGCTGCATAACTATATTTATATATATCAGAAGCTGTCGAAATGCTAGTACTACTAGTTTATGAGTGCATTTGAAAAAGCACAAGTGCCTGGAAGCTCCAAACAGATACTGTATTGGCCTACAAACATTAGGTTATGTGATCCCTTGGGTCATGTGTTGGACAAATGTATAATCTCGCAACAGGCCTTAATAGTAGTGTTCACATAATGGTATCATGATCATTGTTATTAAAATATGACACACTGAGAAACAACACCTTGATTGTGTACAAAGGTCTTAATTTAGTTTATTTTAAATTCACTCAAGAAATAGTATTGTTATAATAAAGTCAAACAGAAACACAGAAGGAAAGAGAGAGAAGTGTAATGTTTACTGAGATGACAGTGACTGTACACAAAAATGTTGGCAAAGGTGTTGAACACAATATACTCCATAAAAACTTACAAACAATAAGAAAGAATACAAAGCAAAAATGGTTGAAAAAATTGTTTAGCTTGTTTCTTTGAGCCACAGTTGCTTATGAAAAAAAACCTGCTTCCTTTCATAGTCTTTCACAGTATTACTGTAAGAAAATAACTGGGTTTTGTAATCTGTATGGAAACGTAATACACATGCCTATATGGTGCTGATCTTCAGTGCATTGACATCATATCAAGATATATCAAATATCGTATTTTGGGTTTAAATTATTGTAATTATTAAAATTATTAACTCCGTATTGCTCAGGTCTAACTGAACTAGTAGTGCATTTTCCCAGGAGTGGCTATCTTGCAAACGTTACTCCATTGACAAGGCATAAAATCATCCAAAAAGTTGGAAGAATCTTTAAATAAAAAAAACTATATATATCAAAATGACTGTAGGTTTCTTCAACAACAGTAAGGCACAGCAATAACAAATATGTTATTGATAGTTAAAGTCATTATTTGAAAGGATTCCATCTTTGTATAATAACTCAAGGAGCCAACTCCTAAAATACAGAAACAGATTAATATGGATCATTCAATATATTTTACTAGCTGGAATATCAAGGGTTTCAACCATGTCTTTAAAAGGCAAAACTTTCTTTTACACCTATCTTCCCTGAAGTCAAATATTTCACTCCAACCACTGTAAGAGAACCAGAGGAGTGGGAAATTCAAATTTATTGAGCAATTCAGTATCAAATGGTGGTGGGAATCTGTTTGAATCTAAGCTGACTCTGGCTAATGTGGGATCGCACCTAGCATGTGACCAGGCAATTGTTTTAAAAAAAAAAAAAAATATCCCAACTTTATTTTCTGCTTTGTTTGTGGCCAAGTTGCTTATTTTTATCTTCTGAGCTATTAAGATAATGCAGTTTTATGTTATAGCAAAAAAATATATATAAAGCTTAAGAGAAAAGGTTAAATTTAATGTATAATCATTGTTGTATTGTAATGCTTAGGCTAAGCTTCCTCTTGATGCACCCCAGCTGGATTAAGAAAATTAGGCCATTGTTTAACAAATAATGGTAATAGGAAAAAGGCACAAGATCTCACAATCATAAACACATTTAAAAAGTCATGTATTCCAAAACTGAAGGGACTGTCAATCAACCTAGCAGACTGGGTTAATTGTGGTTATTTAAGGTGTTAATTTTTAGTCATGTCCTGTTAGCAACTGGGCGTAACCAATCATGTTAAAAGTTTCTGATTATGTAATGAACTCTTTAGAATTGTGATCTTATCAATGAATTGTATAAACATAGCACAGAGGACACTCCTTTTCTGTGTAACAATTGCTTGCACTGTTAAGTGTTGCCTCTTGCGAGATTTAGATAAAAAATAAAGATTGGTGCATTCTCCTGCCTGTGTTTTATTGCCTAAACCGGGGCACTCCAGTGGGATGTGTCTGTAAATTTCCTTCACACTAACGAATGCGCACTGAATATCAGTGAGTTAAATTCATGGCAAACAATACTGCATCAGTTCCAATTAGGTGCTCTCATAAACCCCTAATGGTTTAACACTTTAGCTGTATAATGAACCCTGATCTAGAAAAGTTTTCATCAACTGTGACCACAATATCTAGAACCACAATAGTCATCTCACAATTTATCAAGGATAATAACCTCTCTGACCCTTGGATATTATTATACCCTTATATGACACAAAATTTAATCTTTACAACAGTATTTCATACTTTTTGCACAAACTGTCTTTTTGATAATAACTTACTATACTCCTTTGAGTGTTGTAAATTCAGTACTTGTACTACCTCTAATCATGCTCCTCTTATTCTTGAGATCAAATTATTATGCCCCACCTGTACAACTCTTCTCTGGCTACTTAATCGATTAATGATAATGGAAGAGGAATTTATACATTTCAAACCTCTATACAAATCAGTTTTTTTCGGGGCAAAAATATGTCTAGAAATATCTGCAGGAAATCTTTGAGAATTGCATAAGGCATGTATAAAGGAAAAAATAATTTTGTATGGCCCACATAAAAATAAACTGCAAGTTAGAAGAGCATCACAGTTGATCTTTGAGATTTTTATATTTGATCAAAAATATTTAAAATCAACCAATGCACTTTATAAAAAGGCTGTCAAAGCAAACATTTTCACATCTCGATTGCAAGAGAAAAAGAGCAGCTCATTTAAAAGTCACACCCTTGTTATAAATATGGAGAAAAGGAAAAATAAGATTTAGCATTACAAATACATAAAAAGCAAGAATACAATTGAATAGTAGAGATTAGCAATACAGTTGCAACTACAAAAATCGCGATTGTGCTCCCCTCGACTGAGATAGAGGAAAAGGTCATTAGAACCACTTACAGTTGGGCAGTATTTCCTAAATATCATCTCTTTGTTTCTCATAATAACTAATTGATAATATTGATATATTATCATTTATCACAATTTATAATCAAACCTTACATTAAAATGATATTTTCGCACTTAGGGAGGTCGAAAACGGTGGTGGAATTTTTTCATGATTACATATGCATTACCTAGATTATGTGCAAAGTAAAAAGAGTTAAACTCACCTAAATACATAGAAAAAGTGTTAGTATTATACAATATGTTTTGCAATAAATTGTTACAGGTAAAACTGCATTTAGCCACATTTAATTATAAAAATGATGGCAGAAATAAAATTAAAAAGTCATAAAATTAAATGTATTACCAGGAATAAAACGGTGACGTATCAGCTTATTGTTCCCAATACATCTTTATATTTACATGGCATGTTCAATGTTTACAAGTTATTGTTAAACTGATGAGGTTTAAATTAAAATAAAATTAATAATAGATAATGAAAGAATATGTGTTATATTGAATACAGTTTTTAATATCGTTGCAAAAAAATGTGGATGGTTGTTTAAATAAAATACTACGTCCGGTTGAGTAATTTTTGTCAAATTTCATATCTGTTTGCCTTTTATCATGATAAGTAGCTATACAAAATCTGAATCATCTATCTGTAATTATCACCATAGTTTACTTGAAAATGTGTTATTCAGGTAAAGTACAACCTACATTTGTATGATTTTTCTCAAATTTCATATCTACTTAATTTTTGTCATTACTACATATTTACACAATATTTGAATCATATATATCTTTATTTATAGCCATAATTTACTTGAAAAAATCTGAAATGTGTTCAGGTAAAGTACCATTTCTGGTCAGTGTAAGTGGCCCAAAAGTTGATAGGATTCCTAATTTCTGATATAAAGCAAGTGTACAAAATCCCACTGACCTAGGTCAAAGCGTTTTTGAGTTATCGTGCTTACACACAGATAAGACACATTGACAGACATAATTTCAAAAATGGTATTTTTGGAATGTCTAAAATGTCAAGATTCATCAAAACCTCGAAGTTGAATTTTTTCACAATTCCTACACTTTGTCTACACTATGGATATGAGAAAATAAAAAGAACACATGAAGAAATAAATAAAGCATAAATATGGCAAAACAAGAATGATTTTATTGATAAAATTCAAATGCAAAACCTGGACACAATCTGTGTAGAGGCAATGGACAAAGTCCTACATCTTGTGAAATTCAGGATGCTATAAATTCACTGCAAAGCCTTAAAGTCTAAGGCCCAGGAGGAAATCTAGCAGGACTGCAAAAAAAGGGGTTTCTGCTAAATTAATACCATTTATGCTGCTAATGTCTGCTAAAGATAGAGCACATATCATTCTATCAAATGTTCAGGAATTACTGTCTTTCTAAAGAAAAATAAAGATCCAGTTGAGGATACAGATGAAACTTTCATCTGAATAATCACATCAAAATCCTGGCTAACATTTCAGCTAAAAGAAAAGAGAAAGCTAGATATTTAGTTTTAAATATTCAAAAGTTATTTAACGTACTATAAATTCCCTATAGTACTGAGTTTTCAGAAGTTCTGTTATCTCTAGATAAAAAAAAAAACAAAAAAACTTTTGATTGAGGTTAATGGGATTATGTATTTACTATTCAAGTTTGAGTTTGGCCTCAATATATGGACATGAAATGAATTACTGTACATGTATTCCAGGCCAGAACCTTTAGTTTATATAAAAAAAATATGTACTAAAGTATTTTAAATTAATAGCGTGAAATCAAACGGGGATGCCAAATTACCTCCAATGCCATTTGTAATTGTTACTGAACTTGTAGCTATTTATCTCTGGATGTAGCCCAAAATAAAATGAATCATAAGTAAAAGTTTTGAACAAATGTGATGACATGGTGTTCGATATCTTAGGCTCCACCTCATCATTACCATTTGTCCTAAATATGGAAGTTTCTTAGAATATCTGTGTTTAAAATCAACTGGAGCTTTCTCTACCCAGTGTATTCTTTCACAGCCAGGACTAAAAGTGTTTACTTCTTGCTCAACTTGTTAAAATATGTAAACATTTAGGCCTAACATTGATCAAGGAAACTTGAATATCTTTGTAAACTTACAAAATGAAGCATTAAACAAGCATCATCTCTCCATCTTACTCTAGCAGGGAGAATTAACAATGGGTAGATATTTCATTTTGAAAAAGTCCCTTTATCTTTTTCAGACCTTTCCTTTATATATCTACAGATCTCCTCCACTATTCACTTAGTGGTATCACTGTTGACAAAATTTTAAGGCAGGAATACTACCAGGAGCACTTGAATGTAATATCTACAAATTGCAGTCTTCACTAACCTACTGTACTCAGTACTCATCTTAAAGAAGTCGCCACATATTCAAATCTTTGGAGTTTCTTATGTACAAAATATATGAATATATGACTTATCTCATAAATATCATTTCCGACAAAACACCAATAAAGACTGACACTGAGTGCTTAGATCTTCTGGTCAGTTGTCTCTTGGTGTCCCTCATACCAAGTGTAAAACTAAGGGGGACAGGGCTTTTGCAGGTGCTGCTCCTCGCCTGTGGAACTCTTTACCTCATTTCATAAAGGAGTCGTCTACAATTGAACTGTTCAAAACAAGATTAAAGACTCATTTCTATTCACTTGCTTTCTGTGACCTTCAGTAATACTGATGGTTTCCTCATTGTGATTATATGACATTACTTCTATTTATTATATATTTTATTTATGTTCATATATTTTATTTCTATTTATGTGGTTTGTTTACTTTTATTCTATTATTGTAAAGCATTTTGGCCACAGCATTCCTATGTTGTTTTAAATGTGCTATATAAATAAATTGACACTGACATTGATAATTAAAGGAAGTATCTGGCTGCAGACTCTAAAGATAATGCAACCAGTTATTAAGTATAATAGGGAAATTAACTGGCACTGTAAGAAAAAAATAATGTTGGATAATAATGTTCATTCAGAAAACAAAAGAAGTAAAAAAAAAAGCATCATTTGTTCTCGTATTTGCTGTTTATCAACTATACTTGGTTCAGTATTCAGTGTCAAAAATATGCTGTAGAAGAGGAAATCGGAGAATACATTTTTTTTCACAGTCTTGTGCCTTTTTTGTCTATGGAAAAATAAAATCGACATTCATACACTCACCAATGTAATCGAATCGGCCAGGTGCCAACCTTTCTGGTAGGTGGGAGGCAAAAAGGAAGCCAGTTAAGAAAGCAAAAATGAGATGATAACAGTGGTTGTAAATGGCATCATTGTGAATGCATCCCTCCATTGCCCAGAGCAGCACCTGTAAAAGAGACACAGAACTGAGTCAATGAGAGATTTATTTAGGATAAATTCAGGCTTTACATAAATACTCTTGATTTTAGTATTGAATGTTTTCTGTAGTATTTAGTGCATCTGCCTGCTAACTGAATTTAAATTGTAATTTGTATGTATGAAATCTGTATTTGACATACCTTTTTCAGTCAGTCAGTCTAAATGCTTCTTGTAGAAACATTGGTATAGTTTTGCTTAATTAATTTTGGTGATTTGATTCTGCAGTAAGACCCCTACAGTAGAAAAGGAGTAATGGAAGGAAAAGTAGGTATGTTGCTTCTGGCAGATTTATTTGTGATAAAAGAAGTATGATTGTGATCATTAGACACATTTTCAACATTAAAGTGTCAAAATGTCTCAAAGCCGTATCATACATGGAATACAAATTATTCTACTCTAGTGAGGGAGAAAATATGCTGTTGTTTGTAATTGCACAAATAATACTAACACGGTGCTTAACTGGCACATCATAAATAAGGTTCAGATAATACTCAATAGAACTTTATAGCAAGGTAATTTACATAGTTCTCTTTCCTGTTATCATACGGGGATAAAAACAGCAACTATGCATAAAATTAAGAATACTCTCAGACATGACTGCAATGTGATTTTAAATGTAGGGTTGGAGGCATCTTAGTGAGCTTCTTACCTTTCCTTATTCAAAGCCAGGCTAAACACTCATTTTGGTTGATTGAAAATATAATAGTCACTCAACATGGCTACTCATCAGGTGGCAAGTGAGCTAAGCACAAAAATCTGTTGGGTTATGAGCCATGCCTTAAGGAGCAGCAAAGTTTACACTGTTGAAGAGTCACCATTACTGTGTAAAGAGCACCAAATTTTATGAAATTTTCCTTTTTGAGTTGCCATGCCAACTATAAAGCATACATTGGCAGCTAATACTTTCTTTTCATTAAATGGTTAAAGGCTGAATCCATTTCATACTACCAAATCAAATACATTCATACAAAAAAAAAACAACTATATATACAGTACAGTACAAATTATCCATTTATGTAAGTGACCATACGCCACAGGATAATTAGAAGTTTCTTTACCTTCACACTTATAAATAAATGATTAACAAGTTAACATTACATACTCCGGAAATTACCCAATTATTTTCAAACTTATCTCATTATTTTTTCACTTTGTTGCCTGGAAATGTGTTTGTTTTAAATCAATTTGCATTTATGAATATTCTCCATGGACATTTTGTTATCACTTCTCATTTAACCATATTCATATTACCTAAAAGGGGTTAAACAAAAAAAAAAACAAATACAGAAAAACAAGGAGTATGGTTAAATGTATTTACTAAATAAATAGAAATAATATCCTGGCACAGACAAAACACCATCTTCACAGAGACAGGGAGGATAAAGGATACTGAAATTGCATGTTTGATTCTGGTTTCTCTAAAAAGTTTGCTGTGCAAAAAAAGTTTTAGGTAAATGAATGCTGTGTGTGTCTGAGCAGTTGAGGCGATCCATAAACACACCACAGGAATTCATTTTGCCATAAAAAAACGTGCAAGCTGAGGAAAATGGGAATAAAGCCATCAACCTAAAACCTTCAACTTATGTTTCAATTAAGATTGTAACATAATATAATCCTGTAATGTATAAATCAAAAAAGAAATATATATTTCCAGTCATCAACCCAAATTATGAGTAGTTTGACCTGACAGAATCCAATTATTTAGGATATGTACTGAGGCAATGTCAAGTCAAGCCACAGAGGACCAAAGTAGATGCTATCCAAGTTTGGCCTTAGCCACGCACAAAATGAGCAAGCTTTTTAGGACTAGTTGGCAAATACTAAAGCTTTACACTTATGTTTTCTGAAACGGCTCCATCTTTAACAGACCTGATGCCAAAGCCAGCCCCTACCAACTGGTCTAGAATCCCATAACAAAGGCTACATTCAATGACCTTACGAAGATGTTAACCATGGTGCCTACTGTACAGTATATTAGATGGAAAATCACACTAGTTACTGGTCATATTCCTCTACAGTGGATGGCTACTCACAAAGAGTAAGATACTCAAATGACTAGCTGGTTCCTGGACCTACAGTGGTACTGTTTCAAAGTAATCCACCAAAAGGGATCAATTAGTTTACATTGTTACAGGTCCACGACCTCTCAGTCTGGCCCACGCCTTCATTTGGAAGCTGTGTAATATTTTTACTTCTTTATTGTTTATATTTTTCTTAGCTGTTATGAGGAGGAACACAAGCATTAATTTCATTGTACTTTGTACACATGAAAACAAACTTGACTGGTGATTAAAGCAGTAGTCCTACTTGCCATTGGCATTGAAAATACACTGTGGATAGCCAAACATTTCATTTTCAAAATGAGCCCATGCCAAATTGAAATATACAAGTGATATGACTGAATATTTTACTCAAAAATACATGGTATTGTTAACAAATATACAAGAGGATTTCTACGGATGACATGAAAACAGTGTGCTTGTACAGAACTATTCCCACAGCACTCTACTCCATCTTGTGGATGGAAAAATACTACAGCGTCAAAAGTGCAAACTTAAACTTTTTAAGGCATTGTGCAGCACAGAAAGAATTTTTATATTGTAAAGTAGACTCAGCTGTAGTATTCTGTCATTATATTAATCTTTTTCTTTATTCTGTGACGAACTGCTGCTCTGTCCTGGGCTGTTAACTGCCTCATGCCCAGTTATACCGGGACAAGCACCAATATACCACAACCCTGAACTAAATTAGAAAAGAACTGCAAGAACAGTTTCATTCAACATATGGACATTTGACAGATAAACATGTAGGGTTTATCAAATATGGTGTATTGGTGCAATATTCACTAGCAATGTATTATAATAGTGCCATTTGTTCAGATTTATTTTTATTATGTTGTATAGATAGTTTTTAATTCCACAGACTAGCTTCAGTAATACAATGCCAAGAAGAGACAAAAAATTAATAAATCATCATTTGTAGAGTATATAGAATTTGTCTGATATATATAATGGAGTATGATTGGTCTCCTAAAAATCTGTGACTTAACTTTAGGGGAGAGACTACTGTCCAGGAAAGAACATTTCTCTGTTAAGTGGTCTTATTGTTATAGGGCTGATAGCCAGCAATCAACAAATGAGGCCCGTCATTGTTAAATTTAATAATGTAGGTCATACATGAACAAGGAGTGTAGTATTGTAGTATTGCTGTTGACATACTACTTTATGCAGTGTCTGTGTTGAGAACCAGAGTGGAGGAAGTGATGCTGAAAATGCACTTCCTGCTATCTA
Organism: Polypterus senegalus; assembly: GCF_016835505.1. Taxonomy (NCBI): domain Eukaryota; kingdom Metazoa; phylum Chordata; class Cladistia; order Polypteriformes; family Polypteridae; genus Polypterus; species Polypterus senegalus. The sequence goes on from NC_053154.1 coordinate 83,130,124, forward strand.
CCAATTAAAAACTCTAAAAATCCAAATGCAGGGAATCATGCCAAGTCCCAGGTCTAGGAGTTTTCAGTGATCAGCTTTAATGGTACAACAATGTCAAATGCTGAGCTGTAGCCTATAAACAGTATTTTGGCGTAGCACTTTTTATAGCCCAAATTTGTAGGACAGTATGAAGTGAAAAGAATGTAGCATCCTTTAACCCTGTTTTGGCAATATACAGGTGCCGGTCATAAAATTAGAATATCATGACAAAGTTGATTTATTTCAGTAATTCCATTCAAAAAGTGAAAATTGTATATTAGATTCATTCATTACACACAGATTGATGTAATTTTGATGATTATAACTGACAACTAATGAAAGTCCTAAATTCAGTATCTCGGAAAAATTGAATATTGTGAAAAGGTTCAATATTGAAGACACCTGGTGCGACACTCTAATCAGCTAATTAACTCAAAACACCTGCAAAAGCCTTTTAATGGTCTCTCAGTCTAGTTCTGTAGGCTACACAATCATGGGGAAGACTGCTGACTTGACAGTTGTCCAAAAGACTGATCATTGACACCTTGCACAAGGAGGGCAAGACACAAAAGGTCATTGCTAAAGAGGCTGGCTGTTCACAGAGCTCTGTGTCCAAGCACATTAATAGAGAGGCGAAGGGAAGGACAAGATGTGGTAGAAAAAAGTGTACAAGCAATAGGGATAACCGCACCCTGGAGAGGATTGTGAAACAAAACCCATTCAAAACTGTGGGGGAGATTCACAAAGAGTGGACTGCAGCTGGAGTCAGTGCTTCAAGAACCACCACGCACAGACGTATGTAAGACATGGGTTTCAGCTGTCGCATTCCTTGTGTCAACTCACTCTTGAACAAGAGACAGCATCAGAAGCGTCTCGCCTGGGCTAAAGACAAAACTGCTGCTGAGTGGTCCAAAGTTATGTTCTCTGATGAAAGTAAATTTTACATTTCCTTTGGAAATCAAGGTCCCAGAGTCTGGAGGAAGAGAGGAGAGGCACAGAATCCACGTTGCTTGAGGTCCAGTGTAAAGTTTCCACAGTCAGTGATGGTTTGGGGTGCCATGTCATCTGCTGGTGCTGGTCCATTGTGTTTTCTGAGGTCCAAGGTCTATGGGGTATTGTGAAGAGGAAGATGCAATACGCCAGACCCAACAATTTAGAAGAGCTGAAGGCTCATAACACCTGAGCAGTGCCACAGACTGATCGACTCCATGTCACGCCGCATTGCTGCAGTAATCCAGGCCAAAGGAGCCCCAACTAAATATTGAGTGCTGTACATGCTCATACTTTTCATGTTCATACCTTTCAGTTGGCCAGCATTTCTAAAAATCCTTTTTTTGCATTGGTCTTAATTGATATTCTAATTTTCCAAGATACTGAATTTGGGACTTTCATTAGTTGTCAGTTATAATCACCAAAATTAAAAGAAATAAACATTTGAAATACATCAGTCTGTGTGTAATGAATGAATCTAATATACAAGTTTCACTTTTTGAATGGAATTACTGAAATAAACCAACTTTGTCATGATATTCTAATTTTATGACCAGCACCTGTATAAACCATAATAATCATGTATACCACACTACCTTTAACAAATCAATTAAATTCCAAAAAAAAAAAAAAGAATTAAACTTACCCGGTAAAAGAGAGGGATGTTATCAAACAAGAATGGATAAACAAAAGCTGTTGTGCGGAGAACTTTACTCCATTGGGGATATTCAAGCTCTGGAAACCTGAAGAGGCGAAAAAATGTAATTCAATTCTCATCTTGCACAAAGACAGGGAAAACACCCACCATGGATGAAATGATGCCCCTTATACAGAAGCCTAAAGAATGTGAATACTCATGGACAATATAGGATTTTACCGGACAACAAAAAATACCAGAATCTTGAAAGTAAATCTATACAGTCACACAGACGTAATAAAGAAGACATGGAAACTTTTATACTTATTGTGCCTAGACGTCCTGTACCTAACTAAACTTGTATCTGTACAGTTGCTATGGTATGAATGGGTGATGGCTATGGCATTATGATGAAACTGATATAATTATTGCTAGCAAATTTGTGTGGCTATACTTTCAATTTGTGAAAATCACAGTGTTGCATTTGTTCCTGGATAAAGGAATAAACCCACATGCATCTTTTCTGTTTTACCCTCCATCATTTTCTTCCATTATAGATAAATTAGCATGGCAAACGCTTTCATCTTTCCTCATGCATGACTTTGCAATCACTTCTTCCAAGTCCATCCAAATCACCATACTATGGATTAAACCATATATACCCATCCTGTTAAAGCCAGAAGCACACTATGATTTTGAGTCAGAGGCACATTAAATTTAGCAACTGCAGATGCTTAATGTTGTTGCCTTAAAGATATCAAATATTTATGACTAGGAATCACAAGAAATGACAGATCACACAACTACATCATGAGTTAGCAGTTTCAAATTTCCTAAAGTATCACAACCTCTCCACATTTTGAAACCAAATTACCATGTTGACTTATTAAAGTGGCGGTGGCTGTACAAATTTTCTTTAGGTGTGGCAAAATTCAGCTACAATCATGACCTGTCTTTTTCCTTTCTGTCATCGTATAACAAGTAAGATACATTGGATAGATAAACCTCTCTTCTATTTGAGTGGTAGAAAACACCTGCTTTCATTCTATTCTTGCGCTTCTGTCTGAACTTTCATTGGATGTCAATTCTCACAAACACAAGAGACAACCCCTTCAACTGAAGACAAAAATGTTAGGGCAAGTCGCAGACCAGTATGACCGAGTCACTGGGAATGTCACATTACACAACAGGTGGTCATGAGAGTATGTCAGTCATGTAATGCAACATTGTTCATCTTCAACTTTACCAAAGATGAAACAGGTTATGACATTCACATCTACAAACGCTGAAATTTCAATAATGGCATGTAGGTTTTTTTTTTGATATGTCTGATTTTTCTTTTTTTCCCCATTTTCTGTGGGATGTCTCTCACTTCATTATGTGGTAAAAAAAAAATTCCAAACTTGTCTCACATCATGTGTTGAGGATTAAAACTACAAACACTAATATGATTTCAGAAATGTTCTATATAAAAAGCATATATAGAAAGAAATATAGGACTTAAACAAAGACAATGAGAAACAGCATCAATATATAAAAGACTTGAAGAAACATTTAAGTACTAAGTTTAGCACAGCTTTTACAGAGATTCTAGGAAAAATGATGAAAAAATACAAGGAAGACACAAGTAAGTTAGAGAGTAAAATCAGAGCACTCGCTGCACAGCTTGAAGATGTTAAGCAAATGTTTTTGACTCGTATTGAAATAGTTGAACAATCAACATCTGCCACTGATGAAAAGGCAACGGCTGCAAAATCAGAATGCGAAGTGCTCGCTAACAAACTGGCTGTGTTGGAAGACAGATATAGAAGGAACAACAGCAGAACTGAAGGTCTCCCAGAAAAATGTAAAAAGTCCAAACCCAGTGAAATTCATAGCTGAACTATTCTCTAAAATAACTGGAAAGGACTTCATATCGGACACCGAGATCTCAGGAGCCTACAGTATATGTGGATCAAATGCCTCAAAACTAAGAAGCCTTACTGTCCGTTTTGACAAACTACAGGACAAGCAAAACTTCATGTCCCTTCTCGGACGGAAAGAGGCGATTGTATCTGACAATAACAGAATTTGTATTTTCTCAGATTTCTCCTCTGCTACAGTTGCTAAACGCACTGAATACTACAGTACAGTATTAAACAGCATCTTCGCAGTGCTGATATCATATATCTCACATGCCTCTTGTACCCTGCCAAATTAAAAGACAGTATTGAAACTCAGTTTTACATTTTTAGTTCTCCGAATGAAGCAGAAAGAAAGCTTAGCAGACTGATCCCAACACCCTTTTGAAACATGATCATGAGTCAAACGGTGTTCTGACAAGGCAAAGAAGACTCTGCTTGTAACTTGGACCATTTGTACTGTGACATTTGCCATGCCTATACATTCTAATTCCTTTCTGTCTCCCTTTCCCCCTTTTTTAATTCAAATATTACATTGAAATTTCTTTAATTGAATATATATACTTTTTGGCAACTACAAACTAACTAGCTATTTACAGTGTGTTTTTTCACGTCATATCCTTGATTTACTGTATTGGGAATGTACTATCATATATGTTATCTCAGTCTCCATGGAACTTTTTAATATCATTCCCTAGGTTTATTTTACTGGGGCTGTACTTTCAAAAGATACCTCACTTTTAACATTTTCTGCACCTATGCTGGGAGGTTCATTTTGTTCAGGATGTGCTGTCTCTCTTGGCATGTCAGAGGACCAGGACTTCGAGAAGTGTGGTCTGCCTCACTATTGGAGGCAAAGTGGGGGGTGCATTGGAGTGGGGAGAGAGAGAGAGAAAGTGAGCAATGCTATTTCTTTCTTTTTTTTTTTAATCCCTTCTACCCCAATAACTAAAAGAGCCAACATAATAATAGGCTACACAGCTATATCACCTGGCAATAATATGAAATCTGTGTCAAAGCTATCATATGTAACAATGCACCACCTTGACCTAAGACTACAAAATGTCAACACAAGTTCAGAAGTAATTCATTGTGCAATTCAGCGCAATTTGCACAAAAACCATCTGTATGGCAGAATGATGAGAAAGAAGTCCTTTCTGCACTCACATCACAAACTGAGTCGCTTGTTGTATGCAAATGCTCATTTAGACAAGCCAGATTCATTTGGGAACAAAGTGCTTTGGACTGATGAGAAGAAAATTGAGTTATTTGGTCATAACAAAAAGCGCTTTGCAATACAGAAAAAGAACACCGCATTCCAAGAAAAACACCTGCTACCTACTGTCACCTTTGGTGGAGGTTCCATCATGCTGTGGTGCTGTGTGGCTAGTTCAGGGACTGGGTCAGAGGAATTCAACCCAATGTCAACAATCTCTTCATGATAATGTTCAAGCATCAGTCACAAAGTTAAAGTTACGCAGGGGTTGGATATTCCAACAAGACAATGACCCAAAACACAGTTCGAAATCTGTAAAGGCATTCATGCAGAGGGAGAAGTACAATGTTCTGGAATGGCCGTCATAGTCCCCTGACTTGAATATCATCGAAAATCTGTGGGATGATTTGAAGGAGGCTGTCCATGCTCAATAACCATCGAATTTAACTGAACTGGAGAGATTTTGTATAAAAGAATGGTCAAAAATACCTCCATCCAGAATCCAGACACTCATCAAAGGCTATAGGAGGTGTCTAGAGGCCGTTATATTTACAAAAGGAGGCTCAACTAAGCATTGATGTAATATTTCTGTTGGGATGCCCAACTTTATGCACCTGTCTCATTTTGTTATGATGCATATTGTATATTTCCTGTTAATCCAATAAACTTAATGTCACTGCTGAAATACTACTGTTTCCATAAGGCATGCCATCTATTAAAAGGAAGTTGCTACTTTGAAAACTCAGCCAATGATAAACAAAAATCCAAAGAATTAAGAGGGGTTCCCAAACTTTTTCATATGACTGGAATAGTAATAATACTTGCAGCTCACTTATCAAAAACGCTAAATGCAAGGATAACCCAGACTCAAACTGGCGACCTCTTGATTATGAAAGACCAGTTCTTACCCCTGTACCAGCCAAGCAGACATCTCAAATTCTTATCGATTGATATTTGAGATTCAGTTTTTACATATTGAAAGAAACATGTAAATTGAACAATCTATTTTTCTTTTGTTATATTCTTGAATAAAAGTGCACTTGTTTCGTTACACTTTTTGTGAAAGTGTTTATTTGAGATTATATACACTTCACGTCAAGATTTTGTCGTTATTACTATAACATAAAAAAGGTTTCTGTTTTAGTTGTGTGTTCAACATTTCCTGCCTTGCAATTTTTGTCATCCTACATTTATACAAATCGTTGTAGACATGGAACACACATAAAAAGTATGTATTCCAAATAACGATATATTAATTTACCCTATACAATTCCAGACACCTCACTCCCAGATACACAGATGTCAGCTGGGAGAATTTTGTGTCCAACTTCTGCTACCTTGGTGTTGGATAGGATTAGCAGGCTGCTTGCTGCAAGTGCTGTTGACACATTTGCAAAACAAACACGCTGATGAGTAGGTGTGAGGAAATTTAAGGTGGCACAGCATTATGAATATTTTCACAAGCTTCAGAGATTCTAGTGTTAATTTACAGAACTATCCAATTTCTAGCATCAGACATAATGTGATGGGCAATTTATTTAATGCTAAAGTGATTGTAATGAATATTTATGCACCTAATGTGGATGATAGAGATTTCATCCAAAATCTATTTGCATCTACTCCTAATGTGAACACTCATAAAAATTATAATGGTCAGAGACTTTGTGTTTTAAATCCAGACCTGAATAGATCTTCAGCTACAGCGACGATAACATCTAATACTACAAAAATAATTACAGAGTTTATAATGGATTTGAACTTATCAGACCCATGGAAACGTTTAAATCCTAACCTTAGAGCATATTCCTTCTTTGTGTAAGTTTGTCCCTGTTACTCAAGAGTTGATTATTTCTTCATAGACAATAATTTTATGCCCATTATCAAATCGTGTAAGTACAATGTTATGGTTATCTCCGACAACGTCCCTCTGATCATGGAGCGTAACTTACTTTGCCCTACATATTCATCTAGTAGCTGGCGTCCCTGTTATTAGCTGATGACCACTACGCAGAATTCATATCCAAGCAAATTGATTATTTTCTGAAGACACATGCATCCCAGAGGTCTCTGTAGGAATACTCTGGGAAACTCTGAAGGCATTTTTAAGGGTTCAGATTATTTCATATCTTGCTCACAAAAATAAATTGGAAACCAAGAAGGCATCTAAGTTACCCAATGAAATTACCAGTAACAGATCTAGAAAAAGACAGTGGTCCAAATGAGACACTGTATAGGAAAAGATAGGTTTTGCAATCAGAATTTAACCTCTGAACTATTAAAAAATGGAACATCTCATCTTTAAATCGCATCATTATTATGAACACGGAGAGAGGGCCAAATTCACAAGCAGGAAGTCCAGAATGCAATAATAGCAATTATCGACACAGAGATAAAATCATAGACCATGAAAATATAACTACACATTTGGAGAGTACTAGAAGTCCTTATATTCTACTCGGTTTAAAGAAGATAAGATGCAATCTAATGAGTTTGACTCATTACAGATACCATAACTAGGTGCTCTTAATGCTGTGGAAGTAGAATTACTTCAGATTGTGAAAGCAGCTGGCTGATGGCTATCCAGTAGGATTTTACAAATATTCTTCAAACAAGTTAGCTCCACTATTATTAGCAACAGTTATAGAAGCTAAAGATAACAAAATTCTACCTAAAATGTTTCGCCAAACATTAATTTACATCTTTTCTAAGAAAAACAAGGACTTACTACAATATGTATCATGCAGATCCAAAGTTCTAGCTAGAAGGATTGAGAAAGTGCTTCCTTCTGCAATTTTAGAAGACCAAACCAAATTTATTAAAGACAGACACTTAGCTTCTAATATTCGATGTTTGTTTAATAGTATATATATTCACCCATTAAATATAACATCCCAGAAATCTTACTATCTTTGGATGCAGAAAAAGAATTAGACATGGTTGAAAGGGACTACCTATTGACCACATTGCGCAAATTTGGGTTTGGCCAAAACGTGCATGGATCAAACTACTCTGTACTAGTCCAGAAGCCTCCGTTCGTATTAATGTTTATTTCAGACTACTTCAAACTACAATGCTGTTCTCGACAAGGACCATTCCCTATCACAATTGCTTTTGCAACTGCCATTGAGCCATTGGCGGTTTATTTTTGAAAAGCATCAGAGATAAAGGGGATTTTCACAGAACATAACTTGAACAGAAAATATCATTATATGCAGATGATATAGTACTGCATATATCTGACCCACAAGATTTTGAAAAGATATTTAGACTCAAAATTAATTTGAATAAAAGTGTGCTTTTTCCAGTGAACGCTCTAGCGCACAATACTAGACTGGACACCTTACCGTTTATCTTAGCAGATTAGTTTAAATGTCATGGGGTAACTATCACAAGTAAATATAAAGCTGTTTTTCAACAAAGGTTTGCTGTCTACATGAGAAAAAATTAAACAAGATGTAAATAGATGGTCCACCCTTCATCTATCATTAGCAGGGAGAATCAACACTGTTAAGATGAACATCCTTCCCAAGCTTCTTTTTCTATTTCACACCTTCCCTATATACGATAAGACATCCAAAGGGCAACACTACAACGACCTAAAGCAGAATGGGGCATGGCACTTTCTATCTTTCAGTTTTATTACTGGCTGGCAAATAAACAGGCCATAAAGACCTGGGGTCTCATGCATAAACAGTGCGTACACACAAAAATGTTGCATACATCCATTTCCATGCTCACTTCAAGATGTATAGAAACTAAACTTGAAGAAAAGCTACGCACATTTTCATGGCAGGGTCCCCCCTTGCATAAACACTTTTCTGCTCGGTTTTGTAAATTGGCGGTACCCAGCTTCAAAGCAGTGCTACTATATCTGTGGTCTGCTTTTCTTTTTTAGAGTCACATCTATGATGCAGGTTTTATCAAATGTACCGAAATTAATTCCATATCGTTTACCAAATGAATTCACTTGATAGTAATCATTCTGTAACAATATAATTGTGCATAGAATAGCCAAACTATTCTAACTACCATGGCTGCTTTAGCATTGTTAGAAGACATCACAAATGGAACAATTAGAAGAGAGTGCATATTTACAGATTATGATCACTAGCTTCTAAGTTGATTTTGATTTCCAAGAACTATCCTCTAGGAGCTATGTGCTGAACTGGCACCGGCTTTACAAATGAAGACTTTGGGGAATTGTGCTGTACCTGCTCCTTTGTGTTCTGTTCATTTAAGTTTTTTATTCACAGGAGCTTTTCAACATGAACTTGCTGAGGATCAGGTATTTCACACAACCATGCCAGCTGTATAGCATGGTATTATCCACTTATCATCCAGATTTCCGTACACTGAACTGGAAAACATAAAAGCGCAATTCACAACGTCTGCTTTTCTAAATGTAATCGGAGCAGTCAACTGTACACACATTGCTATTGCAATGGTGCTGGACAAACTACATTAGCCAGGGATGAATCCCCAAAAAAATGAGCTGGCATTATATCATATATAGCTGGGAAACCTATAAAAATAGCAGCTCTGCAGAGTTGCAGGTGCTGTTTCCAACTAGTGCAGCAAAAGGCAAGCAGTTCTTTTCAGGATAGCGAGTCACCTCAAAGTAAAGAGCACAGAATCGATTTGTTGTGGTACTCAGTGCTGCCGCTACACTACAAAGGCACCTTCACAGAAACAACTTGCTTATGTAAATAGAAAGCGTTTCCACTGTATTAATGTGCTGCTCTATAGTGCACAGAAAGTGTGTCATAGTGTGCAGGCATGTACCTGAACAGATGCGCTAGGACAGGGGTGCCCAACTCCAGTCCTGGAGGGCCGCATTGGCTCCAGGTTTTCATTCTAACCCTTTTTTTAATTAGTGACCTGTTTTTGCTGCTACTTAACTTCTTTCGAATTCATTATATTTGACTTGCTCTTGAAGACTCAGACCCCTCAATTGTTTCTTTTTCCTTAATTAGCAGCCAATCAATAATGAGATACAAAATGAGCCAAAACAGGACCAGCAAACTGTGACCATCATACAATATCTGAAAATAAAGAAAGGTGAAGCTCTTAGGAATGCTGATATGCTCTTAGAAAAGAGAAAATTCACAATTTCAGAAATGTCTGCTATTGTACAATGAGAGCAGCAACAAGCCATGGAATTAAAGAACAGGTTTAATTAACGACAAGACTCAGCGTCTCATTAAGAAACTGGTTGGAGTTTGAGGCCCTGACTTAGTTGGTCTTCTGTTGGCTCACTCACTTCACATTTCACTTCTGTTTGGGAGACATTTAAGGAAAAATATAGATTCAGAGGAACGATGAAGAAATTCAGGGAAACATTTTTTAAAAATCAAGTCAATTAAATTAATTCAAAAGAAGTTAATTAGCAGCAAAAACAGATCACTAATTAAGAATTGGGTTAGAATGAAAACCTGCAGCCACTGCGGCCCTCCAGGGCTGGAGTTGGGCACCCCTGTGCTAGGATGAACCTGACCCTGAGCCACCAAATTATCAGCCATTTCGGAGAGCATTACAACTTCCTTTGAATGTAATTAGCAGAATGTAAAAACAGGTAATCAGATGCCACATTTATTTTTTAACGAGCACTGTGAGACTTTCTGAAATTGAACTTTCTAATGTCTCCGCCACACTTTTTGTTACTTATACCGCTGCGTTAGAAAACAAATAGTATTCTTTTCTTGGCTTCCACTTTGCATTCACTGAAATTCTTTTTTTCACATGCTTCTTCCAGTTGTTTTTTAAACAAATACTGAAGGGAAGGTGACATTTAAATTGATTTGCATATTAAAATACGTGAAATTATGGGAGGAGTTGGGGTGGGGCTGCAGTTGCGTCCGTAAAGTTTCACATTCATTGGGATTTGTAATGGGGAAATGTGTGGAACTTGGTGTACGCAGAAATTTATGTATCTGGATTTTTTTTTGTGCATACACACATTTCCACTTTTGTCTGTATGCCATGTTTTAGTGTGAATTCTACACAGAGTGTTATACATTAGGCCCCTGGACTTCAATACAAATTGAATTAAAATCTTGCAATACTTTTTTATATTCCCTGCCCTGTGCTCCAGTAAATATAGTACTAACTATCATCAATACACTACGCAGAATATAGAACCAATATAGGAAGAACTTCTGTTGCACCTCTACAATCAATATTTTCTGTCCTCTCAAACATGCACAGTATCTAATGATTGGAAAATGTCTGGAATTAAAACATTTATTAAGCTTCAAATTTAACTTCTCATAACAATTTTTCCACTGCTTTCAAACTAGAAACTTTGCTAAATGGAACCTGCCCAATTTCTCACTTTCCACCTGTTTCTATTCCAGAGGATTCAAATAGCATCTCCACAATTTAAAAAATATTTTAAAGTCACTTCCTTCCTTTCAAAGATGCCAGGGCACAATGGGGAAATGGATATTTCACTTAACATTTCAGAAAAGGAGTGGAAGTCAGCTGTGTGCAGAATACACACTAACTCCTTATGCGCAAAGCATTCAATTATTCAACTTAAAATCTTCTATCGAGTGCATTTATCTCATTTGAAACTGCCCAAAATGTTTCCAGGGTAAGGTTCAAACTGTGAACACTGCAATCATGCAATCATGTTTTGGGCGTGCATCAAATTAACACTGTTTTTGACAAAAATCTTTGAATGCCTGTCAGACAGTCTTAGTGTCACAATCACCCCTAATTGCTGTACTCCCAGATGGACTTAAAGTGGAGAAAGACAAACCGTCTTTACCTCATCACTATTAGCACGTAGACTTATTTTGCTCAACTGGCAAAAATCTAATTCTCGCTCAGAAGATCTGTTGAAAACTTTAAAAATATGGCAAGATCTAATCAATAACATTACAGAATAATCTATATCGAGGAAAAGGATACTCTTCCTTCCTTGCTTGTTCAAAGATGTGCTCTGTTGGCTGGATCTCCTCTCTTTCTTTTGAGTGGGGATTGAATTTTGGTTTTGTTAAGTTGGAATTGATTGTATGAATAGTTATTTGCCTTTAATTAAAATTAATAAATGTTCCTTCCAAAAGATGACAGCAGTTTCTCTTTAATTAACTTTTTCACAGTCTTTTAAATTAAAATATTCGATCACTAAAGGAACTGACTTTCATTTGCTTTACCATGGGTTCTCTTTTGGATCTTGATATTGGCCTGCTGCTGAGCTATATGCACGACAATTACACCAATTTCCACAAAAATTTCGACTCATGACAAACCTGATGTAATTGGAAGTAGGTAATATCCCTAGACGTTTGGCTGGGATGCAGTTATTCCTGAAGTGCTGCATTTTCTCTGCAGTAAGCACTTTATAAACTGTATTTTTGCACATTACAAAACAAAACGTATTTACTGCACATCTGAACAGTTTATGGATGTACAGGTATATATACATTTTACAGTGTTTTGTTATGTTACAGTATTTGGTACTAGTCCTGACTAAATAATGTAGAGATGTTAATAACATTCCCTATGCCCATTAAATTTCTTTGAAACTGACAGCAACCTTATTATCATTATAAGGCAATGTCCAAGTATAAAATCATCTTTACTTTATCAATGTTTGAAATAGGTGGGTTTATATAAGTGCTAATATTGTATTTCTATATGCTTCCTGGTGGCATAAAAATTATTGATTTCAAGTTAAAGAAATAATTTATGTAGGACGTGTAAAACATTTTTGTAAGAGCACAGAACTTGTAACTCAAATTTAAAATGAATTTCAGTTTGACTTTGTCAACTGGTATGTTTACTTCTGCAATAGGTGTATCACCATTTACAGAACAATATTTGCACACTATTACAAAGAAGTAAAAATTGTAGGACTTTAAATTACCATCAGTTTCTACTATTCTGTTTACAAAGCAGGCTCTGAAAAGTCTGTAAAATGAGACTAAAATAAGTGGGATGTTTGTGATAGACTGTAATAATGAGCTTTATTGGTCTAACCATCTTCTATCAGAGAATAATGTTGAAGATGAACCTAAATGTTTTTGGATTGCCTATGAAATATTCTACTTGCTAGTCATTTTCATTAAAATTTGAAAAAAGTAAAGGGCAAAATAATGCAGATGACTTGTATAAATAAGGACCAACTGTACCCAAATTGATGGTCATTACCTGCAATTGTTACAACCAGGCATCTACACTATTACAAATCAAACATCCATTAGCTTGTATGCCTTGCCTTTTGTATGAAAGCCCTTTGGTTTACTTAAAAGAATAAGTTTGGCACTTTTCAAGGCCAGGTTTTTCCTTCAATAATCATTGAATGTATTAAATTATCCATCCATCCATCCATTGTCTAACCCGCTGAATCCGAACAGGGTCACGGGGGTCTGCTGGAGCCAATCCCAGCCAACACAGGGCACAAGGCAGGAACCAATCCTGGGCAGGGTGCCAACCCACCGCAGGACACACAGAAACACACCCACACACCAAGCACACACTAGGGCCAATTTAGAATCACCAATCCACCTAACCTGCATGTCTTTGGATTGTGGGAGGAAACTGGAGCGCCCGGAGGAAACCCACGCAGACACGGGGAGAACATGCAAACTCCACGCAGGGAGGACCTGGGAAGCGAACCAGGGTCTCCTAACTGCGAGGCAGCAGCACTACCACTGCGCCACCGTGCCGCTGTATTAAATTATCCATATTAAATAGTTATATTAAATATTTTCTAAAAGGGAACATTTTTTTTATAAAATTAAAAAAATACCTAACCTACTCTTGTGCTTTTAAATGGAGGTGAAGGGTACCAAGGTCCAAATGTGAAAAAAAAAGTGCCTTAAAATGTGCCAAAATTTTTCAAGTACTGATTGATCTACAGCTTGTGATTGCACACATTTTGCAAAAGGCATTTTATGAAGAAGAAAAAAAAATCAAAAAAGTAGTGGTATTTTAATAGGCAACAATTAAAATGTTTAATCGTGATTAATCGCAGACAATCACAACAATCACATTGCTGTGTGCAAAATTCAATAATGAACTCAAAAGCAGTGTATTGCGTGTATTTGATTTGCAAACACTTTAAACAAATAAGATGATTTTTAACAGCAGTATTCCCTTTACATAGTAGCAGTTAAAATATTTCTTGTAAATCTCAACTTAAACATTAATGCAATCAAATCAAATATAAAACCAAAGCTATTTGCCACTGCCAGGGAATTAGCGTTTTATCTAGTTTGTTAAAGAAAAACAAGTTACCCTCAGAGTCCAGAGCCATGATCATAACATTATAACAGGCTCCTTCTGAGTAAACGGAAGTTAAAAAAGAAAACAGATTTAGAAATGTTATCTGAACAGATACCAGCAGAAACATCAGGGAGCAACATAAACAGTCTGTGTTCAGTAGGAACTCTTTGAGGGTTTTCTGAAAAGCACACAAAGAAATGATTTCACACATAAATCAACATAAAATATTTGTTGCTGCCTGTTTTGCCTGCTGTTGGTGCCTGTTTGCAGCAGCAGCTCGATGGCCAGCAGGAATGCACGGTTGGCTGGCTGGCTGGCTGTCTTTGCAAGACAGGTGCACAGGGGTGGGAGTTGCAATATGGTTTGTACCTCCTCTCATCGTAAGTGTCGGTACCTCACTTTTGTTTTGATCTACATCTCCACATCACTTGCATCAAAATTGGAGTTCGACAAATCTGATTCAACAATAATATGAAAAAAGTTTTGCTTTAAGCATTCATTTTGGTATCTCTCCACATGCCATTTTAGAAGCTATTTGCTCTTCGCTACTCATGTACTCTCAGAGAATCAAGGTCAAATCAAGAAAGCTAACTTTCCTTCTAGCAAAAGTGTATCGAAAAGCGCTGTAACAAGAAGATTACTGATCTCTATAGATCGCTAGCGAGACTGAGGCTTTCAAAATAATAATAATAATAAAAAAATGCGTTGGAGATGTGAATGGCTGCCTGTACTCTGTAGACAAGTAAAAAAATGTCACACAATCACTTCTAGTCTTTACGTCTCCATACATAACAAAAAAAAAAGATGGATGAAATTTACTAAACATTGTTGGTAATTTACAAGTATTATTGACACATTTCCAGTATTTTTTGAAAACAGCAATCATCCACAGTTAAACATGCTGATTGTTGCCAATCAACTGTATAAACTCCATGCAGACACTTGGTACTGTGAGAAAGTTAGCTCTGTGCTACCACTCTTCCTATGTTAAAGCATCTGTGCTAATCTTGCTAAGCATTAACCAGATTAAAATTAAATGTATGTATATAACATTTGTTCTGTTCTTGTCACTTGATTGTACACTATGCATGTAATAATCCTCTGTCTTGCTAGCAGTCACTGCCAAGAAAAACAACAAAAATGCCTATTTCTCAAATTTCAGACTGAAATTTCTGTCAAGTCTTTTAACTAAATAAATTAGAAGGGATTAACTGTAAATGAAGAACTGACACCAAGCCTACAGCCACTACAGCACTTAAAATTTTTGAGTGACCATTAACTTAATTATATTTTCATTACATTAAAAGGACAGAACAATACAAAAAAAAAAACAAAAAAAAACACTCACCTTGAATAGCAAGACAGGCTAGTGCAAATAAGAGAGTTGAAAACAGCTAATGGAATAAAGTATTGTTGAAGAAGGCTGTTGATCCAGCAATCAGGCATTACATACAATCCGTATGTGATAGCACAGCCTGAAAAATACAAGGTACAAGTTTAGGACACCCTATATCATACTATATATGTTAGGCACATTTTATACTGTAATTTAGAAATAATTAAAACATGCATTCCAATCACAGTCATAAATAAGACCTCCGAGTATGGCTTTGCAAAGACATCTAATATACAGTCACATGAAAATGAATATTTAATTGATTGTATCACTCAAGTTGGCTGCTACAACTGATCACTAATATACGCTTTAGAATATTATAGCTCTTCTATACATTTTACATGATAAAAACAACAACCTTTTCAAAATATAAATGTCCTGTCTTCATTTGAATATGGGGAAGGATGTACTTTCTAGTACTACTACTCTAGTAGCTATTCGGGACACCATCAATTAAGAGAACACATAGACAGATTTAACAATCAGCTTTAGACAGGATACACATGAGGGATCTGAATGGCCACCATAGAGGCAAAAACCTTTCCTTAAAAATTTACATTCAGCAAGTCAAAATACTGTATTTTCTAGACCACTGGAAATAGGTGTTTATTTTAAATAATTACAATATATAATGTTCATCTTCAGAGATTTACCAAATTTTCAGTCACAGAAAATATTTGCCCAAAAAACAGCAAACAAATGGCACATTTGCTATTTAGCCAAATTAGTAAAATGCTGGGCCAATATGTGATTCATATCACATATATATAATCATATATAGTTCTATACGGGCTGAGTGATGCATCATATTGCATGAACAACACTTTAGGAGGATTGTGCTAGTTTGTTTAAAACAAGGAATTATGGTAGTACTGACATATAGCTAGTATATGCAAAGTTTTTATGAAATCAAAAGAAAATGGACAAATTAAGGGAGAATAAATGATCATTTGGGATCCTTGCAATGATGCTTTCTTTAAAGTGGTAGAGGGAGGTTAAACAGATTTTGCAATGCCCTAATCATTTTTGTAACATTACTACCTGTGAGTGCAATGTGTTATGTCAACTGAGAAATGATTTAACCACTACTATCAGACAAGCAGATTAAGGTGGTGCCACAGTCATCAAGGCAACACAAATATTTAATATGAGGCTGGTGGGAATTAACAGACCGACCATGATATGAAATTCTGAAAACTGACTCTACTTTAAATATTGCTGCTTTATTAAAGAAGATAGTTAACCCTGATCTCATATATGAAATACACAACTTTCTATATAATGTTTATCCATGCACACCTGCATTATCTGTTACCAAAGGTACATAAACGTCAACATCTACCAGGAAGATCCACTGTCACTTCAGGGGAATCTACTTTACAACCTATTATACAATTGGTAAATTGCTCTGATTTTGTTTCCTTATTTTACTGATATGTTAAAAACTCAACTGATTTCATATGCTTCCTAAAGAATATATCTTGCTAATCTATTTATATACTAGCTTAACTTTACACCAATATTCAAAAAAAAAAAAAAAAGCATATAGACTGTACATTCAACTTTTCCTCAGTGGTCAATTTGTCATCTTTTATCAATTAACTAACTGGAATAGCTTTGAACTGGGATTTTTTTTTACTTTGATAACTTTCTCTAGACAACATAAAGCTGTGGCAATGGGAGTTGCTTTGAGCATTGCTAATCTCCGTTTCTGCTTTTGAAGAATGTTTTGCATTTTCTTCAGTTAAATAACTTCTTAAGTGATTGTATTGATCAGATACATTGTTATGTTTTCATCTACAAAGGTGACACCAAATCTCTTCAATTTCCTTATAATGTTATGAGTACCTTGGGTGCTAATTCTGTCACTTATGTTAAAGTTATAATTCTAACTCTTTTTTTCTTAATGTTAGTCTTTTTAAAATATGCTCTATACTTCAATAGAGACCTCTTTCTCACATTACTCTGCAACTAGAATACAGACAATCAATTAACCTGTGCTGCAATGTACTGTAAAAATGCCAATTAGATTAAAATAATATATGATTATGACGTTACGTTATTGTGATATTTTAAAATTTTCATATTCGAAGAAAAATAAACTGTTCACATTCTGCTGACCAAAAAGATAATCAACTTTTCTTTTTTTCATTATTACTTTTCAAAATAAAAATCAAATGACCAAAAGATAGACAGTACTTTCAATAAATAATTTCCTCCTATTTCTCAAGTGCAATCATTAACAATTTGTTGCACTGTACAGGACTCTCTGGCATTTAACAGCATAAATGTGCATATATTCATTACTTACAGATGAAAAAGATGAATTCATCTAAAATGTTGTTGCAGAAGGAAATGAGCAGTGAGGTTAAGCAGCCCTTTTTTATTTAAATGGCCAAACATTACAAAAATTTTTTGCTTTTTCAACTTCCTAAAATGACATGAATATACAGTTTTGCAATATACCTACAGTCTTAAGATATAAATCAGTATTCAGTAATACTCCTGGATCAAACAATTCATGTATTTGGCAAATTTTAAGGCTTTCTTTTACCACATTCGTATCTCTGCCCTTTAGCTCCATTTTAAAATGCAAGAACAGCTGTTTTTTAAATCTTTTTCTTGAAAAAATCATTATCCTTCATATATGATGTTGAGCAGACAATGAATTTGTATTAATTTTAGTCCATATTAATATGATGTTTACTTCGATGCAGCACAATGCATAATACGATTGTAAACTTCAAATTACGCTTTTTCGAGTGCCTAGTATAATGCCAGGTGAAAAACCACAATATAAATAAATAATATGGCTTAATTTGATTCTACACTGCTGTTTCATTGCACTATTCTTGTTTTTACTATACATATCATCTGAGACCTGTCTAGATGACAGAGGGAAAAATGCTAGCCTTGTAACACAGTTAGCAAACTGGTACTGTAATGTCTTCAGATTCACCCTTTTCATTTGCCTTATAAACAAATTATTGCCCTATCTCACGTCGACTTTCCTGTATATCACCAAGATGCGAATGACAAGTGTTATCAACTGTTTCTATCTCTCTTTTAGTAAACTTAATTGAAGAGTAGGTAACAAAGGTCAGCTAACATGATTTGATTTTATGCAAGTCACACAGACACTGCACTGCATGCACAGAACCAGCAGCAGGCCTACTCTATGCTGTCTTTCTTAAATACAGAGTTCTTACTTTTCAATAAATGAAGCTTAAAACAATTTCATTTCACATTTTCCTATAGCAACATTATAGAATTTAGCATAATTGCTAGTATAGCACAATTTTAAAAAGTTTGGTGGGCAGTATTTATTACCAGTATAGTGCACAACACTAATAGAAATACACAAACAATAACAAAAAAAAGAAACATTTGTCTAAAATTGGAAAAAACATTTTACATAGCTTGGTTACTTTCAAAAATAGTTTTCAATTTGTTTGACACCCTCTGACCAGGAATGCAGCTTGTACAGTTACACATTGCCAAATTCTCAAACACAAATTTTGTGCACTTTCAACCAAAGAGGTCCAGCTTGAACAATGCCTGATCAGATCAACTTAAAAAGACCTTCATTTAAAGCTTAGATCTCAGCAAGACAAAAGCCACACTCCAAGTTTTCTATGCATTCCATAATACCTTACATACTGTATCACCAGAAGCAAAGGTGAGAGCTACTAACATGCTGCAAGGAGAGAGGTAGGCAAGCATCGTTACCAGAAACTGTTGATTAGACCACATCCTGACTGCAGGCAAAGTTTCAGCAGACTGGTAAAACAGACTGCCATTCAAAATATAGTCACCCTCAAGAGACTGCACCCTGTCAGATTGTTCCATCTGAGACATCATTTCAGATCTGCTAACCATACTGTTGCTGAAACAATATGACAGTGAGGGACAGCTTCCATGCCACTGATCATAAGGCAACTGCTCTGGTCATGGGTGACTTTACTGTGACCACTGGCACTGACTGAGGTGGCAAAGAGGATTGTGTTGGTCCCCATCAGTCTAGCGACCATGGTGAAAAGTGGCTCCATTTTCCTTGACTTTTGCAAAACAACCTGTCAGAGATACTCACTCCTCCAAACAACCCAACCCCACAATCAAGGATAATGACAGCTCATAAGTAGCTGCTGTGGTCAAAACTGCCCTGAAGAATAAATACTAGTGTGCAGATGCTCTCAAGGTCTTCCCTTCACTTCACCTTTTGGATACCCAGAATCATAATGTGCCCTTCTTCCTTCCTGCCTTAGTCAGATCTGGTTTCAGAAATGGGATAACACCCACCCCAACTACAGTTTCAATTGCTTATTAGCTCCCTGTACCAGATCAGTCAAGCAGTGGCAGCTGAAAGAGGCAATCATACAACATACTGAAGGAATGCAACCTAATTGTAGCTATTTTTTGCTGTTGTTTAATGCTTTCCAGTCATTGTCTTCTTTTTTTTATTGTTATTGCTTCAGGGGGCAGACATTTCTGTTCATCAACAAGTGTTGCATTTATTTTTCCATTAGTATATGTAACTTTTAAAGGAATATTCCATCTACAAATATATTTTTTATATGTTACTTACCCCATGTAATTTGTAGTGACAGCTGAAAACATTGTTAATCTCATGTTTTAATGAAGATAAAGTTTTGATATTCTACAAGCCAATGGCAACCAACAACAAACTGTTTGAAAAATATCCATAAATAGAAAAAAGAAAACATAAGACCTGTCTTCAATTTAAAAAGGCAATCTCATTATGCTTCTTGTTTATGATGTGCAATGATTTTTCCAAAAGCTTCGCTACAATATTTAAGCAAAAGATGCAAGTATTTTGCACGTTTTAAGTATAGGACTGTTTAACTAACATGTGGATTATGTGAAACGAGTAATTTTTTTTCCTCCCCCATTTTTCCATGGACTTTTTAATATCATTTAAAATTGTTCTTGGACATGACTACATAGGGTAGAGATTTCACAAGAAACAATATCTATGTGATAATTAAATACCAAACTTTCGAAAATGTAATGATACAATCTTTTTTTGCAGTATTGGTAGTACAGAGAAAGTCAGTACTGTGCCCATGTGTGGCTGCAAGTAGACAAATTATTATGGAAAGCACAAAAATATAGGAGAAAATTGGCAAGTAAAAACTATATATAAAAATGGCTTTCAATGGTGTTGCTACAGCACTGCATCAGCACATGTTGAAAATAAAAAACACACAAGCACAAACCATTATTGCCACTTTTCCCATTACGAATTAGTTCAGAGGCAGATTTGCATGTGCTTTGAAAGCAAAATAATGTTACCGGTCAAATGAAGTGTAATAGTTAAACTTGTATTTTCACGCATTTGTAAGAGGAGATGAAAAAGTAACAAGATTAGTTCCTTTTAATAGTGTCTTGCACAGTCCCGATAAATGAATGGAGACTTCATATTCATTCTTTGGTGGTAATGAGCACATCTAAAAATGTCCTTCAGTTCAAGCATCCATCCAGTTTGCGTGCAGAGTTTAATGTTGCAGATTGAATAGGGGGACCGTAGACGTATCCACAGTGACACGTATAGGATTGTGGGAAGTGGCTTATTTACACCAGCAATGACATGAGTTGCTCCATTCACTAATATCAAAATAAAATGCATTTAGTGTTTCAAGGCTTCGAAGTTACAGAAATGTATAATTGTTAAAACATCCAGTTAGAAGGACAAATAAAGCAGCATACTTCATTGTTAAATAAGAACCTGCAAGTCCTTAATTTGTGTCATTCATTTGGCTTTGGAAAGCAAACTACCGTTCATTTGCATTACCCACAAATGAAAGCACATGTCATGCATTTGAATGGTATGTTGAAGAATGTAATGCTGCCTCACAGTTACACATTTTTGAGTGTACGTAATGACAGCCACTACAAATATGATCACTCACATAAGAAACCTTTAACACATCAAAGCTAAAGCTGTTTAATAGGAGTTCTGAAATAAAGGATTCATGTAAAACTGACAAGTTTAATTTCTCACACGAAGCCATAAAGTTGGGACAAACATAAAAAAAAATAAATAAAGGAGGGACAGATTTTGAAAATTAAAGCACCACAAGTTTCTGATACTTGAAATTTCAATTAATTTGAATCATCCATTAAATATTACTCTTCAGTAATATTTTTTAAGCAGCTAATGATACAAATATTAAATCTTAATAGCAAATACTACAAACTTAACAGAGTGGTTCACTAACCAACCAGACTTTAACATATATTACATTAACATATAATATAATATTTAATATATAATCATGTTTGAATTTTTAAATTTAGTATGGATTTTAAACAGTACGTTTCAGTTACTAGATAGTAAATGTTAAACTAAATTTAGAATGTGCACATGTGAAAATAAATCATATAGCTTATGATGTGATTGATTATAAACCTTATTCTGAAATCCCATCCCCACAAAGACAATAAACCCTATTTACTGTTACACAAGGGGGATCCCCATCCCCACCATACATTAAACTTTAACTTTATATATTGTATCACAGAAAAAGCACCAATATTGTTCACTTTAATACATAATTGAGGCATTTTAGCATAAAGCCATCAAATGGGTTTTTCTGTTTTTGCTGAGGTACCAAAAAGGTACCATAAATTTTCACTGCTATTGGTAGTGAATACAAAAATTCTGGTATCATGACATCACTAGGGTGAGTAACAATTTTTTAACATAATTTTTGGGTGAAGTATTCTTTTTAAGGTTTTTTTCCCTAATATAAAACAATGTCACTGGTGAAAAAATAGAGTTTTAGTGTTTTGAAATTTAAAAAAAAAACACAAAATATTACACAGAACAAAGTTTCAGTGTACAATTTGTGGAAAAGAGGAAGGCCTAAGAGAAGGTTGATGGATGTGGTAAGAGAGGACATGCAGATGGTGGGTGTAACAGAGCAAGATGCGGACAGAAAGATATGGAAGAAGATGATCCGCTGTGTCAACCCCTAAGGGGAGCAGCTGAAAGAAGAAGGAGGTCTGGAGGTATATTTAACTAACAATGTAGAAGAACTAGTCAAAATCAATAGAAAGGATGCTGCCAAGATATATTAATAGGTTTTTACTCATCATGTTGTTCCCATGAGAAAATTACTTACTAGCAAAATCATCAATTTTCATCAACAAAAACAACTCAAAATACAGATAAAACACAAATGATACACTAAAAGTTTTAGACTGGCCAACTTATCACCACAGCTTCAACACAACTGAAGTTATGTAGGACCACCAGGACAGAGGAAATTAAACAATCAAAAAAAAAAAAACCCACCAAAGTCAAAAGAGTAGTTACGGAAAATACAGCAAATGCCAGGAAGAATTTACAACTGAGAGAATTGGGAAAACTTCAGCATTATATTAAACAAATTGCTTCAGTTTTGCATTCTAAGACAGGCCACACAAAATACCTTCTTGTTTTAAAAACACAAGATGTTCCTGCTACTTTTTTGTATGAACCACCATGTATGCATATTAAAATGTTATAGATTAGATGAACTTTATTAACCCCATGGGGAAATTCAAATGCATACAGCAGCAGAAACATAAAAAACAAGAATAAAACTCAAAGGACAGATAATAAATACATCCAATCAATCAATCAATCATATTTCTATTTGGTAATAAACAGTGCCCAGATATCTAGCTTAAAAATAACTTTCTTAGCCAAAGACTTTTGGACAGTACTTTATGTATGCAATAAACATGTATATTTTATATTTATCAGCAGAACAGAGCAGTTAGGGTGCCAAATGACATGTACAGATGTAAAAGCAAAGACGAAGCTGCACTATTCCCACCAATGATTGTTTTAAAAGGGCCCAAAGAAGATTAACTACAAATAGAAAATTTGCTCCGCCTCAGGATGATCCCCCTATATATAATCGGTTGACCAGTTAAAATAAGGATGTGATATCACAGCTATAAAAATTAATTGAACTGGAGTGTTATAACCTAATTGCATATCCCCAAATAAAACTGGAGAATTTCATCTGGAGTAAGATTATCTTAAACCTGCACAAGACCCTGCACTAATTTAGAAAAGACAAGTAGACAAAGCAGCACAACCATTTCCTTTTCAACTTTCCAATGTACATTTTTTCATCTCCATAGAGTTAATCAATGTTTTTCTGCAACCTGTCATTCTTGTTGAGTGTTCAAAAAAAGCTTTTAGTACCCTATTCAGTTTTATAATTTGCTTCAAAGAGACAGATGTCCCTTTTTCCACATATGTACAGTAGAACAGTCATAATGTTTATTGTCTCATATGCACGAATAAGAACCTATTAAAGAAAAATATACTATATTTGATCGATAAATATAAACATTTAATACAAGTTCAGACAAATGACAAGCACATAAAGCACGGTACACAATGACTATAAAAACATAAAATAAAAGCCCTTTCCAAAATCAATGTAGCTCGTAAACTACTAAACAACTTTTCAACAGGCTCTTATAGGCTAAACACTACATGAGAGAAAGAAAAAAAAAGTGAATATGAAAACTGAAAGTGAATACTAGCATTATTTATTTCTTCCCATAGCACTGATTTAAATATACAAAAAAAGAATAAATAAGCACAACATTATTTCTATGTCTCTATTTCACATTTTCTAATTTAGAGAGTGCAACTCACTTCATTGATCTTATTTTCAATAATTTGACAGAGGGACTGAAAAAAAAATATTTACCAAGACTGTAAAGGCTTAGGGCTCCATAATCAAGAAAGTAACAGATGTGTCGAGCTTCAGGAGACATAGTGCTAAATGTATGTGCACAACTGGAAGTGAAAGGGTACAAGCAGATGACCAGCATGTAGACCAGGAGGGGCCAGGTGTACTGCTCATTGCAGAAGTCAAGTACTGAATACAGTGTAAGAAACCTCCACAGGAAATACCTGACAATACAAAAAAAATATATATAAATTTTGTACGAGGTCATATACAAGAAACTTTGCAAATGATAAAGTTAAGAAACCTAAATTATTTTACTTTTTAAATGCATGTTCATATCCTAAAGTAAGAATTTAGTTACATGTGTAATCAATGGTAAATATGTGAATGTGCCTTGGTCACCTTAAATTAGATTAAGTAATTTCAGAGGATACATGGAAAGAGAATCAAGTTATTTTTTATAATTTTACTATTTTTTTCCTAGTCAAAAACCTTTATTCAAAAGTTTTGTAATGTTAAGAAAATTCATAAAATATACAAAAACAATAAAAGGCTTCAGAATACCTCAACATAATAAAAAGTACTGCATTCCTAAAATAATTACTAACAAATTATTTGCTAACCTGACCCGAAATATTAGCTTTCAGGAAATGTAAGCCAACAGAAATTCCTCACATGGATAACAAATGGCATGCCTACATATGGCAGAACTAATACAAATATATTTATAATTACGGGAGCATGCACTAGTACAGTGCATTGCCACACCCACCACATGACAAAACAGCTCAGGGTCGTGGTTGGCAACCCCCCCAGAGGCAGACATGTGGTCCAGTCCCACCCTCCGGAAATGACCACCTATCTGCTACAGCCAGGTGTTACGTGGGCAACCCCTTGGCCTGGTCCAGCCAAATCATCCTCAGGGAATCACGCCACATGGCTATAGTGTCGCAACTGATGCTCCCTCACAATGCAGGTAATGTGCCTCATTCAAGACTCAATAAGCAAGCGCTCATTCAAAAACATTGTCAAAACAGCGGTACCTAAGGATTCTTCAAAGAGACACAGCACTAAAGGAGTCCAGTCTTTGTCTCGGGTCACTAGATAGTGCCCATGTCTCATAACCATATAGCAAAACAGGAAACTCTAGGGCTCTAAAGACTTTGCCCTTTTGCAAAGATATTGGGAGTGCCACACACCCCTTTCCAGCAACCTCATGACCCCCACCCCATCGCTCAATGCTTTCCCAATTTGTCTACTGAATTCAAAAGAAGTGTCGCTAGAGACATGAATGTAGCTGCCGAGGTAATTAAACCTTTCGACAAGGTCGACATTCTCTCTGCAGACAGACACACTGCTGATGCTGAGGTCATTAAAGGCCTGGATCTTGGTTTTTATCCAGGACAATCTCAAGCCCAGCCACTCAAGACTGCTCGCTCAGTCTCTTGAGCGCCCCGATTAGAGCCTCCATTGACTCCACGAACATCACAGCATCATTGGAAAAGTCAAGATCAGTGAATCTCTCTTCATCAACAGATGCCCCACAGCTCCTAAACCCCAACACCCAGTCCATGCAAGCATTGAACAGAGTTGGAGCAAGAACACACCCCTGACAAACGCCCGAATCAACTGGGAAAAAATGCAGACGTTCTGCCTCCACTCTGCACAGCACTCACAGTACTAGTGTACGGGCCAGCCATGATATCCAGCAACATTGAGGGGATCCCGCAAAGTCTCAGGATGTCACATAGGACAGCTTGATCAAATGAGTCGAATGCTTTAACAAAATTGACAAAGGCTACAAAGAAACTCTGCCGATATTTGTATTTGCGCTCCATGAGAACTCTCAGTGCCAGGATGTGGTCGATGGTAGACTTCTTAGATGTAAAACCAGACTGCTCTGGTCGCTGGTAGGTGAGCAAGTGTTTACAGATCCTATTGAAGATGATCCTAGCAAGGCCCTTACCTGGCACAGACAGTAGTGTTATCCCTTTGAAGTTGCCACAATCCCTTCCCTTTCCAGACAGGGACGGCAAGTTCTGTTTTCCAGTCAGTTGGGATGAAGGCTGTCTCCCATATGGAAGCAAAGATTGCTTGTAATGTTAAGACAGACTTACCACCAGCCTGGAGAAGATCACCCTTAATGCCACAGATCCCTGCAGCCTTCCCTAACCTTAGCTCTTTCACCATCTGTGCAATCTCAGTGAGACTGGGTGGTCCACAACTAATTAGAGGATCAGCCTCAAGAACCGTGGACCCAGAGATATCCAATGCCCTTGCCATAGGCTCAGCTTTAAACAGCTGCTCGATGTAGCCAGCCCAGCGAGTCACAACTGTAGTGTCATTAGTAAGGACAGTTTCATCAGCCGCCCTGACTGCAACTTTACGCAGAACACTTTTGGATGTATGTAATACTTTGATTCCTCTGTAAGCAGGATGTGGGTGGCTAGACCTTAGATGGTGTGTCACTTGCTCACAGATTCTCTCAGAGCCCTTGCAACTCTCCTCAGTTCCCAGTACAGACTGGAGTTGCCATCAAGCTGTGTGCTGCGAATCCTCTTGATGTTATCCAGGGTGCCAGGCAAGACAAAACACTTCCATCTGGGAACACTAGGAAATTTAATGCATAGAACCCTCAGCAACCTTCAGAGTCTTGTCACGGAAGGTCTCCCATATCACATTAGGATCAGCAGTCGCAACCAAGTCTGTAAGTTCCTCACACAAACTGCATGCAAACTCATTACAAACAGCCTGATCTTGGAGTCTGGCCAGGTCAAGCCTCATTTTCCTAGTAGGTGGTAGCCTACTGGACCTAAACTGGATGTTCAGAATAGCAACAAGTCTGTGATCAGAATTCACAAACTGGGAACTTCTGTAGACCCTGCAGTTATGTACAAGCCTCCAGCATTTTCCCAAGAGGATGTGATCAATTTCCTTCACTGCATCACCAGTAATGGAGTACCAAGTCCAACGATGCGGTTCAGGGTGCTGGAACCAGGATCTAACGATCCGCAGCCCCTGACCTTTTGCAAAGTCAAGGAAAATGGAGCCACTTTCACCATGGTTGCTAGACTGATGGGGACCAACACAATCCTTATTGCCAGCCCAGTCAGTGCCAGTGGTCACAGTGAAGTCACCCATGACCGGAGGAGGGTCACCTCACAGGCGCCCATTAACCATCGAGTGAAGTTGCGAATAAAATTTCTAACTTACTGAGACATCACTCAACATGGTTGGAGCATATCCTGAGATAACAGAGAAGGCACCCAGAGAGTGCCTTAATCCGAGTCTCATAATACGCTCGTTGAAAGGTGCGACATCGGACTTCCTCACAAGGACACTATCTGACATAGCAACAGCTACTTCCTGAGTATGACAGCCACTAAATAACAAAGCTAATTAATAATTTGAATAACTAAAATATTAATTAATGAGGAGAAGGAATATGACAAATGACCAGACAGTTGGAGAAATGAACAACTGATTATCCTTTCAACATACTTGTTGGAAATTACTTTTCTCGAGTGTATTACGTTGAAGACTATTATTCTTAAATTTAGATTTTGTTTATATTTTATTTTATTAAAATCAAAAAACATTCCATACATGCAAGTCAAGTTTAACAAAACTGGTTTGAAACAAATTGAGCACCACCCATGAAAAAGAGTAGCACTTTATTTATAGTAAAAATTTGTAAATAGATAGATAGAATAGGAAAAGAGAGAGACTCCACTTCCTCAATTTAAATGCTTGTTCTAAAATGTTATTTATCAGATTCTGCCAGGCTTTGAAACTGTTTTGTACAGATCCTCTAAGTGAGAATTAGATTTTTTCCAATTTTAGATAATATATAACATCAGTTATCCACTGACTTAAAACAGGTGAGTTAGGATTCTTCCTTTTGAGCAAGATAAGTCTACGTGCCAATAGTGAAGTAAAGGCAATTACAATTTGTTTGTCCTTCTTCACTTTAAGCCCATCTAGAAGTACACCAAATACAGCTGTTAGTGGATTAGGAGGGATTGTGACGCCCAGGCTGCCTAAGAGAGGCATTTAAAAATGTTTGTCCAAAATGGTGTTAATTTGGTGCATCTAACCAAATTAACTTAGATAATATTAAAATAGGTATTCTGTTCGAACTCCATGTTTGTCTGCAATGGATATTTTTGCAAAGGTAAAAAATTAACATGGCTAAAATATAACTAAACATATGCAACATTAACAGAATGAAGATCCAGAAATCATGTCAATAAGAACATCTTGACTATTATAAAATGTTCGATTTTTTAATTACAATATTCAGGACTTTTGCTCATTTAATTGTGACCGTGGACTACAAAAACATTCCTGTTCCAATGCATCTCTGAATCCAAGAGCATGACGATATCATATTTTCTTCTTTTATCTAATAATTATAGCTCAAATAATGAGGTTTTCGGTTAGGAATCTTAATATCATGTCTTTTGGGCCAAACATACTTTAACTGCAAAATACTCCTTTAAATACTATATATACTTGCCTAAAAGTAGGGTCGAGACTTGATTTTACCGTATAATTTCTGGTATTTTATAATGTCGGTCGTATAAGTCGAATGCGGAAAACTCACACTATTGGTCCAAGAGGTTATGATATGCTAACGCTAACCACAGAGTACACTGCCTTTTTTTTCTATATGTATTGTGCCTACATGACCACACAGTAATACCCAAACTATTTTTGTATCTCACACCCTCATACACCTTTATCATAAGAGCATCCCTTATCTACGATGGAACATTCAATCAGAAGAAAATATGAAGCTGGTTTTAAATTAAGAGCTTTTGATGTGGTGAAAGAAATTGGTAACTGCGCTGCTACAACAAAATTCAATGTGTCTGAGAAACTGATGCGAGACTGGAGGAGGCAAGAAGAAAAAAATGTAAGTGTCGCATTTTTGAATGGGTGTGATTTTATGATAGATTTTTCGAGTTTCGAGACCTGACTTTTACACGAGTATATATGGTAGTTGCACAATACTGCCCAAATTCTTCTATTTCTTCAAATAGTAGCACCTGAAAGATTTGTGCATGTTTTATATTTTCACTGTTGAATTACCATAATGCCCGACATGTACAAAACATTGTTACTTTTGCTTAACTCTATCCTAGAATTAATAATTACTAAAATAAAGAATACATTTTCAAGTTTTAGAAACTGCTTGATAAGTCCACTACAATGGTAGTATTTACTTGGCAGAGAAATTGTATCCATCTCTGATCCTATGAAACTCTACAGTCTGGCATACACACTCCGAGACTCCTTTCATTATATACACCTGCTCACATGCTTAATACATATATGCAGCGCCTCCACACAATCGATCTTGTTTCTGTACCTGAATACATAAGCATATAGCCATTTGCTGCTGTTCAATGAAACATCTGAATAGGTAAAATATGCCTCATCTAAGTAACCTTGGACTGTTGTATGAGAACTGGTGTAAAGTGTGTTATTGCCAGCATCTCAGAAACAGCTGCCCTCCTGTGTGGCAGCTTGGAGAGCAAAAAATAGCTTTTATTTAAAAGATGTCAGAGGAGAAAAGCTGAGCTCATTCAGGCTAACAGAAATACTCAAATCACAGCTCTCTACAAAAGTAGTTAACAGGAGGATTACTTTGAATGCACAACATATCATTCCTTACAGCAGCCGAAGACACTGCTTTTCTTCAGCTAAGAACAAGATGATTTTTGCTGCAACATACAAATGGCACAGTCAAAATCTGGCATAGATGTCAACAAATTCATCTTATGTTGTGTCAACAGTGCAACCTGGTGGTAATAGTGTAATCTTCATTAGAAATGTTTTCTTTGTGCATAATAGGTCTGTTAAAATCTGCTGAACATCATTTGATTGCCATAGCAAATCTAGCCTTGTTGCAGACCATGTGCAATAATATCTCACTAAAAGGCCACAATGTACTATTTTTTCAAATGGATAATTTCAAATGATAATGTCACAAAGCGTGTATTATTTGAAACTGTCTCCATGAACATGACAATGACTTCGGTTGACTCAGATAGCCTGTACAATTTTACTATACATATACATATATATATACATACATATATATACATACATATATACACATATATATACACACATATATATATATATACACATATATATATATACATACATACATACATATATATATATATACATACATACATACATACATATATATATACATACATATATATATATATATACATACATATATATATATACATACATATATATATATATACATACATATATATATATACATACATACATATACATATATATATATACATACATATACATATATATATATATACATACATATATATATATATATATATATATATATATATATATATATATATATATATATATATATATATATATATATATACATATATATATATATATACTGTGAAGGCTGGCCCCGGCACAGACAGACGGACAGCATACTTTGCTCCACACACTGTTTATTGACACTATTTACAGTTCAGTGCACTCACGCAACCCCAGTGCCTTCTTGCACCGATTCCCCCAAAGTCCAGGGCCCACAGTCTCTTGTGCCTTCCTGGCCGCCTCCTGTCCTCACTCTCCAGCTCAGTCCTTCTTCCTCCCGACTTCCACCAATCACTGGAGGGAGGCGGCCCTTAAATAATGCCCCGGATGAGCCCCAGGTGCTTCCGCCTCTAGCCCCCCAAGCGTGGCGGAAGTGTCGGCTGTCTTCCTGGCAGCTCTCCGGGTGCCACACAAAGTCTTCCCCGCACTTCCTGGTGTGGCGGAAGTGCGGGCTCCCGGGATAATTAGGCACCGGGGCGCCGCCTGGCGGTGGCCACGGGTCCCTACAGGGCTGGGCTTCAAAGCCCTGTACCCGAGGCCCTTGCCTAACCAGGACGGACGCCGCCACTCCGTCTGGAGGAGGCACTCGCCCTCCTCCGGTCCTCCAAGGCGTCCCGGCCGGGCTCCAGCCCCAACCGGCAACCGCACGGGATAAACCGGCATCGGGGCGCCGCCTGGCGGTGACCACGGGCCCCTACAGGGAAGGGCTTCCATGCCCTCAACCCGTGGCCCCCAACAGAACCAGGACGGACACCCCCTCGCGGTCTGGAGGAGACACGTGGGTCCGAACGGCACAACCCGAAAGGGCAGCACGTCCCCAGCGAGGGTCCTACTATGTCCCCAGGGTCCAACACGGCACCCTGGGACATCTGTCTTCGGCACCCTCGCCGGCGCAAACGTCCCCCTGTGGTCTGCGCCGCTCCGCCTCGCTGTTCCCCAGCGGGTCACCGTAGTCCTCCCGGCGTGGAGCACTCCCGCGGAGCGGCCCGTTCCAGGAGGGCAGGTCCCTGTCGACGTCGGCCTCAGCGCTCGTCGGGGCTTCGGGCCTGTAAAATAAAGGAAAAGAGGGCCAGAAGCACAGCCAGGACACTCATCCCGAGCGCCCCGTCGGTCTCCGACGACCGTGCTCCTGCCCCCTCCGACAGCCCCCAACTTGCCTGCTGAAGTCCTCCGCCGCAGGTTCCATGCCCGTCCGTTCGCCGGTCTCCGGCACCGCCTCGCAGGCAGCTCGTCCAGCCGCCCAGGGGATCTCCTCTGTCCATCCAGAGGACGGCCCTTCTCCGGACGCGCGCACCCAGCGCCGCGTCCTCTCCTATCGGAGGAACCGGCATTCACCCTTCGGTTCCTCCTTCTTTTCTTGGACGCGCTGACGGTCTGGGTCTGAGCACAGCAAAGCTCAAATCCAGCCCGTCTGCGTCCAGGCAGAGCGACAGGAGACAGCTGCAGGCTTGAAGCGCAGGGCGCTAGGACCCAGGGCACTCAGCAGCCCCGATCCTACCCGCCCTTGCGTGTTCGAGCTCCTCGCCCGCTAGCTGTCTGCACCGCCGCATCCGCTGTTGGGAGGTTGCCTACCGGAGCTGGTCGTCCCGTAATCGGTCACGCCATGTTCGCGAACCCCCTTGCTCTACGGAACGGCAACACTCACCACTCCCGCCGTGTTCTGCCTGCCTCCGGTTCCAGCGCCGCGCCGATCCTCCGTCTCAGTCGGTGGCTTTCTCGACGCGACCGCCATCTCCATCAGCTGCTCACACTGAGCGGCGAGAACACGTAGCAGTTCCTCTAAAGGCGGCTTGGCGGGCCGAAGGGACTCCTCCGCGCGACGCCGAGCCGCTGGTGGAGAGAGAGACAGACGCCGGTGGGCTTACCTGTCCATCAGCTCCACGCGACGCCTGCCTCCTCTGGGCCACTCCCTCTGGCCCAATCGGGTCTCGGTTTGGCACGAGACTGGCATTCCTTGGGCCCGCCTCTATCCAATCATCGGCGGCACGCAAGACACACCGCCAATCCCGTGCCTGTCAGCTGGCGGGACCACCGCCCGCTGCCATCTTGTCTCCCCTGCGCTGGAGTGCGGAGGCGTGCCTCCTCACCGCGTTGTAGCTGCAGCGATTCCTCGAGCCGCAGCGGCTCCGATTCCGCAGCCTCCTTTGCTGCCTCCGTAGCCGCACTGCCGACAGCCCGTGGCCCGGCGCGCTCCTGCCACAGACGCGGATCCGGTCTGTCCCTCCCTGTGGAAAACAAGGTATGACCGACCCCGAAGGGCCGATTACTGCAGGGCAGGGCACTCACCTCCCGGATCCCGTCTTGCCGAGGCCCCACCTCGGTGTGGCCTTTGCGCCGCCACGCCGCCTGGCTGTCCGTGTCGACAGCGCGACTTTCGGAGCCCGCTGCGCTCCAGCGAGGCCCGCTCCTCCTCCGCACCCGGGGATGGCCTCTCTTCATTCCGGCGGCGGTTTCCGGGGTAAAACGCTCCAGCGGGGGTTAGGTACGGGCGCTCCGCGCCAGTGTGTGGGTCGCTGCTGCGCCGGGCCGTTCACAAAATATTTATAAAGACGGGGTCCCCCCCTTTTAGCAGGGGGTTGGTCCCTGTTCGGGCGCCATTGTGAAGGCTGGCCCCGGCACAGACAGACGGACAGCATACTTTGCTCCACACACTGTTTATTGACACTATTTACAGTTCAGTGCACTCACGCAACCCCAGTGCCTTCTTGCACCGATTCCCCCAAAGTCCAGGGCCCACAGTCTCTTGTGCCTTCCTGGCCGCCTCCTGTCCTCACTCTCCAGCTCAGTCCTTCTTCCTCCCGACTTCCACCAATCACTGGAGGGAGGCGGCCCCTTAAATAATGCCCCGGATGAGCCCCAGGTGCTTCCGCCTCTAGCCACGCCCAAGCGTGGCGGAAGTGTCGGCTGTCTTCCTGGCAGCTCTCCGGGTGCCACACAAAGTCTTCCCCGGCACTTCCTGGTGTGGCGGAAGTGCCGGGCTCCCGGATATTAGGCACCGGGCGCCGCTGGCGGTGGCCACGGGTCCCTACAGGGCTGGGCTTCAAAGCCCTGTACCCGAGGCCCCTGCCTAACCAGGACGGACGCCCCCACTCCGCCTGGAGGAGGCACTCGCCCTCCTCCGTCCTCCAAGGCGCCCCGGCCGGGCTCCAGCCCCAACCGGCAACCGCACGGGATAAACCGGCATCGGGGCGCCGCCTGGCGGTGACCACGGGCCCCTACAGGGAAGGGCTTCCATGCCCTCAACCCGTGGCCCCCAACAGAACCAGGACGGACGCCCCCTCGCGGTCTGGAGGAGGCACAAGCCCTCCTCACGTCCTCCTGGGCGTCCCGCCGGGGGCCACAATACATATACATATATATATGTATATATATATATATTTCATGGGAACAGATTAATCATTTTCCCATTATTTCTTATGGGAAAAATTTGTTTGGTATACATCCTGTTTGGTATAAGTCAAAGGGTCTGGAACGGATTAAGGACGTATACCGAGGTTCCACTGTATATGGATAGTAAAATACTTTTGTCATTGATTTTAATATAAACAGTTTTTGGAAACATCTGGAGAAAGACACTAGGTATTACAAACACATATAAGCTGTGCATTATAAGTCATTGAAATTGTTTTTAAAATGTTAGTTTTTCCTTATATCTGCTATTTTGCAAAATAAAAAGAACAAAAAAAACCTTTCCTATTCACACACCATGTAGGTAGGAAATGGGTCCAGATATTGATGGTCTCATTTGTCATTTGGAAGCTGCTAAGAACGCAGTCTAGAGCAGAACTGCGAGGATGCCGATACCCAGAAATAATGCCATCCTCACGGAAAACCTGAAAAACATATTGATGGATTAGAAATATGCTAGTCATGATTACCACAGTAATAAACCATACAAACACATGTAGTAATTCAACACTAATAAAGATCCTAAATATTCATATATAGCAATATAGATAATATCTGACTGACTGAGCTACAATATACTGCATACACTATAAAAAATTATGTACTTAAAAAAGACAAAACTGTACTTTTTTTCACCAATAGACAAGTAGAATAATAGGACCTATTTTTCATGTTATCGTATTTTAACAAAACTCCCCACTGACTTCAAAATGGTACAATTATTTAGGTTTTCAAATAATAGCATTCATGTATAGAAGACTAGAATAAAAAAAATACATAAAAAAGTGTGTAAAAAAGCTATTTAGACAAACAAAATACTGCATTTATTAAAAGCAAGTAACATTCCATACAAGCAAGTCAAGCTTGACAAAACTAAGTTCAAATAAACTCCCACCCAAGAGAGAGAGAGCAAGGCCAAAAGCCAGAGTAAAACTTTAAGAGTAGAAAGAAAAAAAAAAAAAAAAGGAGGAGAAAATCCTTTTCCCCAATTTATGTGCTTATTCTAAAATGTTATTGATTAGATCCTGTCAGGTTTTTAACAGATCCTCTAATATATAATTTGATTTTTTCCAATTTCAAATAGTGTACAACATCAGTTGGCCACTGACTTAAAAGAGGTGGGTTAGGATTCTTCCAGTTGAGCAAGATAAGTCTATGTGGCAATAGTGAAGTAAAGGCAATTTCAATTTGTTTGTCCTCCTCCACTTTCAGTTCATCTGGGAGTACACTGAATACAGCTATAAATGGATTTGGAGAGATTGTGACACCAAGGCTATCTGAAAGGCATTTAAAGATTTTGGTCCAGAATGTTGTTAATTTGGTGCAGGTGTGACCCAGTGAGGCTACAGCTCGATTGCAAGTTTTACAGGTTGGAACTTGCCCTGGAAACATTGTGGACAATTTTAAACGAGGAGGATGTGTTCAATACAGGATTTTAAGTTGAATAACTGTGTGCTTTACACATATGGAGCTACAGTGAATTCTGTGCATGGCTGTCTTCCACTCCTTTTCTGAAATGTTGAGTAAGAGATCCTTTTCCCACTGTACTCTGTAATCTCGGAAAGGAAGGGGCTTTAAAATGTTTTGATTTATTACAGAAATGCTGTCCAAGTCAAGCAGACAGCAAAATTTATGTATACTTGTGATATTTACCCCTATATATTTAAACTGATCTGTGCTACAGAGTTCACTGGAAACAGGACAATTTTACTCAAATTATTTTTGAGTCCAGAAATCTTTTGAAATTCTGCTAGTGCGGTTAGGATTGCAGGCACAGTATTTTATGGACCTGATTTATAGAGTACAATATAATTTGCATTAAGTGATATTTTCTGTTCAAGTCCCTCTCTGATAATATTCTTTGTCTCATAAGCATTTCAAAAGTGAACTCCCAGTGGCCCAACAGCGATTGCAAATAGCATTGGTGACAGGGGGCATCCTTGTCTAGTACCACTTTCTAGTTTGAAGTAGTATGAAATAATGTTATTAATACAAACTGATGCTTCTGGACTGGTATACAGGAGTTTAATCCATGCACATATGTTTGGACTAAACCCAAATTTCTCCAATGTAGTGAAAAGGTAGTCCCATTCAACCATATCAAATGCTTTTTCTGCATCCAACGATAATGTGTCCAGTGAGTGAATATATTACATTAAAAAGGCGTTGAATATTGGAAGCTAAGTGTCCGATTTTAATAAATCCTTCTAGCTAGAACGTTGGCGAGTATCTTAACATCATTATTCAGAAGTGAAATTGGTCTTTATGATGCACCTTGTAATAAGTCCTTATTTTTCTTAGGAAAGATGGCAATTAAAGCCTGGCAAACATTTGAGGTAGAATTTTATTGTCTCTGGCTTCTGTAAATGTTCCTAATAAAAAGGGGAGCTAAGTTAATTGAATATTTTTTTTCATAAAATTTGGCAGGGTAGCCATTTGGGCCTGCTGCTTTCCCAGTTTGAAATGAGTTTATAGTATCTAGTAATTCTGAGAGTGCCAGAGGTTTATTCAATTCCACTGCACTGAGAGTATCTAGCTATGGCATTTGTAATGCATCCAAAAACACATTAGGTTGTGTCTTGTCTTCTTTAAACTGAGTAGAGTATAAGTACTTATAGTAGTCTCTAAATGTATGCATTGTATTTTTATGGTCAATGATTGCCTTCATCTGTGTTGGTAATTATTGGTATTGCACTGTGAACTTTCTGTTGTGGTTTTGTTGAGCTTCTCTCCGTGTTCATAGTAATGATGTTGTGATTTAAAAATGAGTTGCCCTGTTTCGTTTGTTGTCAAGACGTTGAGTTCTGAATGCAAAGCCTATTCTTGTAAAGTGCCTCATTTGGAAACCTGGCATGTTCTTGATCTAATCTAGTAATTTCACTGATTAACTCTGATGCCTTCTGCGTTTCTGATTTATTTTTGTGGGAAAGATATGAAATAATTTGTAATTTTAAGAAAGCCTTCAGAGTTTCCCCAGAGTACTTCCTGCAGGGACCACCAAGGACATATTTGTCTCCAAGAAAAAAATTAATTTGCTTGGATATAAACTGTATAATTCTCGTCTGCTAATAAAAGTGGGTTAAGACGCCAGCTGTGCATGTGGGGCATAATGATTTGAGGTCTCGGATCAAAGGGACGTGATCGGAGATAACACTAGCAAGATAGCGAGATAACAACTTACAAGATTTGATTGTGGGCAAGAAATGGTTAACTATAAAGAAATAATCAATTCTAGAATAACAGTGGTATACTAGGGAGAAAAAGGAATATGCTCTTGAGTTTGGGTTTAGAAATCTCCAGGGGTCTGATAAATTGTGATCAATTACAAACTTTCAAGGGCAATAAATATTATAGATTATGTTTACTTCTACCATCTGAAATGCAAGACTTTGAAACTTATGCAATTAAAATTAACAAGATAAGGAAGAGAAATATTTAATTAAAAAAAATGCTAACATATGATATGCTGGAGTGAAGAACTCTTCTATAAGAATGTTCCTAAGATGGCATTCTTAATTAAACTATCATCTTTTAATATACATGACAATATATGATTTAGCAGCCACAGGCTTAGGTTTTCTACTGCAATTTTTTATTTTCGATCACTCTATTTGGAGGGCTAATGTAATCTCATCCAGGGCAGTTTGCAGTTCTACAAATAGAATTTTGGATTAAATATTAATAGCTTAGTCCAAGATTAGTTGGACATATTCAAGCCTTTCCTATAGTGTGCTGGGAAAAAAGAGACTCCTATCCATGCTTCAGTGGATCTCAAGTTCAGTCCTGGAGGCTCCTTATGGCAGCAGGTTTTCACCTCAACCAAGTTTTTGGATTAATTAGGGTTAGGGTTACATTAATTAAGCAAGTTGTTACTGTCCAGTTGTGTGTGTGTATGTGTGTGTGTGTGTGTGTGTGTGTGTGATTTGCATCAATCCAGAAATTATAAACCAAGTATGCCGATGTATGTTGTACTATTTTAGGCATTATGGATGCAATGAGAAGTCAAGCAAAATGACAACTTTTATTGTGTAACTGAACAGATTACAATATGCAAGCTTTCGAGGCAGCTAAAGCTGGGACGTGTTTTGCTAAGAAACATAGCAAAAGTTAGACCTGTTATATCATTGAAAGATGCTGAGAAATTAGTTCACGCTTTTGTTTTCAGTCGAATAGATTACTGTAATGCACTCCTCTCAGGACTACCCAAAAAAGACATAAATCATTTGCAAAGAGTGCAGAATGAAGCTGCTAGAATCCTAACTAGGAAAAGAAAATCTGAACACATTTCTCCAGTTTTGATGTCACTACACTGGTTACCTGTGTCGTTCAGAATTGACTTTAAAATACGGCTTATGGTTTATAAAGCCTTAAATAATCTTGCTCCATCTTATTTATCGGAATGCCTGACACGTTATATTCCAAATCGTAACCTTAGATCCTCAAATGAGTGTCTCCTTACAATTCCAAAAGCTAAACTTAAAAGAAGTGTTGAGGCGGCCTTCTGCTATTATGCACCTAAAATCTGGAATAGCCTGCCAATAGGAATTCACCAGGCTGATACAGTGGAGCACTTTAAAACACTGCTGAAAACACATTACTTTAACATGGCCTTCTCCTAACTTCACTTTAACTTAATCCGGATACTCTGCATGTTCAATTCATCATAATAACCATTCATAGTGGCTCTAAAATCCGTACTAACCCCTACTCTCTCTTCTGTTTCTTTTTGCTTGTGCCACCACCACATACTCAAAGCATCATGATGCTCCAACATTGATGCCAGAAGTCTATGTGACCATCATCATCAAATTCTTCCATGAGAACTCTAAATACAAAGAGGACTGTTTCATTTATGTTAGGTAGATTGCCCAGAGGGGACTGGGTGGTCTCATGGTCTGGAATCCTTGCAGATTTTATTTTTTTTTCTCTAGCCGTCTGGAGTTTTTTTTTTGTTTCTATGTTAATTAATGTTGACTTATTTTATTTTCTTACTGTGTCTTTTATTTTTCTATTCTTCATTTTGTAAAGCACTTTGAGCTAAATTTTTTTTATGAAAATGTGCTATATAAATAAATGTTGTTATTGTTGTTGTTGTAAAGCTAAATTTTTACTGAATGAAGCAGGAGTATGTGTGATTCAGGCATTAGGAATGCATTTTTGCTTTAGATATGTTTTTTTTAGCTTTCTGGTTATTAGTAAATAATGACATAAATAAGAAATTAAGTGGGTAATACAAAAATAGATGCCATTTGTTGTCTGCCCCAGAGTCTCCTTTGCTTGTCATTATTGTCAGGTTACAGTTTAGAGAGCAAACTCCACAGAAAAAGTCAACTTTAAATAAATTTGCTTAATGAGTTAAGCATCTAAAGATCTGGCAAAAATTAATTTCCAGTGTAGTTCTCAATGCAAAATAAGAAATAAAAAGGACAGTTAAACAATGAGATCAATTAAAAGTAAAAATGACTGATTGTGAAACTGGGTGGGACAAAAACCTGCAATCACAAGGGGCCTCCAAGACTTAACTTGAAAACCACTGTTGTAAGTTATGCTATGCTAAACAGCCAATGCAGGTCCACAACAATTACTTTTCAAAACTAGATTCTCTTATTTGCCACTAATTAAACCTGATTACCAAACAGTTCTAACTGTAATATGTAAATATGCTGCAGAATCTCAAATACAAACATACTAAGTACTGAAATACAGAAGAATGAAAGTGAAAATATGATGAATATAGTGAGCAGCCAGTAAATTTGCTGCATCATAACATTTACATCTGAGCTCAGTTCCTAACAGGGATGCCTTCATTGTACAATTTGTATGTCCACCTGACAGAACTCCAGCTTCCTCTCACAGTTGAAATGTATATCAAGAGTATTACTTGCAAGTTTAAACTTGGCCAGCTGTCAATGAGTATAGATGCGTGGTCAAGGCTGCACAATGAATAACTAGTCTAGCTCTGAAGGCTTATTCCTTCCTTACACATGTTGCTTACTAGATTTGCTCCAGAACTTCATGTCCATAGGGAGCTGCAGAAAATCAAAGATGCAGGAAAAAAAAGCAAAAAAAAAAAAAAAGTTAGTCTCTAAAAGGCCTTTAATATTATATTAGAATATTTAAGGGTTTATATTGAATTTTACAGTACTTGTACTTCTATTTGCTCCTATATTTTTATACAGGTATACGTATAAGTTCAGTTGGAATTCAGTTTGCTTATTAGAAAGTTAATGTCCCATGTCATGAACTAATGTAATATGCCTCTGACCTAAGGTTCACTGACTGTCCAGTTGTGAGAAAACCACTTTTGTTTTTTTGATTGATTTCATGATCAAAATAATTCTTATTTGGGACTGAGAAAATCGATGGAAAGTTTTGGGTTTATATCTTCTTAACTGCTATGGCGCATAGATTTTTTGATGGCATCTTTTAAATGTTTTATGAAACAGAGGAATGTAATACAAGCTTCTCTATCCTGCCCAATTCACCACAAAAAGAAACCTTTTATATTTAAAAACACTGAAAGAATCCAAGTACTTTCTAAATTTAATATATTCAATATACAGTATGTACTGAAATGCTCAAATACTGGAGAAGAAACAGAAAGGGACATCTAGCTGATTGCAAGTATTGGTAATATTTAGCTTGCAGTCCACTTAGTAACAGGCAGAGGTGAAAACAGTACAGAAAACATTTTACTGATATAGAGGTGGTATTACGACGAAAAAAAAATGTACTTATGCATATGACATGGAAAATTCTCAGATAAAGAAAGCAAAATTACTTATGTAAAAGTGCAATTTAATTACTTAGAAAATATCCTCAACATATTACTGCTGTGTACTGTATAAGAAAGCATAAGAACCACAATACAACAGGTTTATTTATCAAAAGGCATATTAATAACATATATTCATACAGACACACTCTGAAAGAGAAATAGTGTGCTATACAGTTAGGTCCATAAATATCTGCACAGAAACAACTTTTTTCTAATTTTGGTTCTGTACATTACCACAATGAATTTTAAATGAAACAACTCAGATGCAGTTGAAGTGCAGACTTTCATCTTTAATTCAGTGGGTTGAACAAAAAGATTGCATAAAAATGTGAGGCAACTAAAGCATTTTTTTTAACACAACCCCTTCCTTTCAGGGGCTCAAAAGTAATTGGACAATTGACTCAAAGGCTATTTCATGGGCAGATGTGGGCAAGTCCGTCGTTATGTCATTATCAATTAAGCAGATAAAAGGCCTGGAGTTGATTTGCATGTGGAAGATTTTGCTGTGAACAGACAACATGCGGTCAAAAGAGCTCTCCATGCAGGTAAAAGAAGCCATCCTTAAGCTGCAAAAACAGAAAAAACCCATCTGAGAAACTGCTACAATATTACGAGTGGCAAAATCTACAGTTTGGTACATCCTGAGAAAGAAAGCAAGCACTGGTGAACTCAGCAAAGCAAAAAGACCTGGACGTCCACAGAAGACAACAGTGGTGGATGATCACAGAATCATTTCCATGGTGAAGAGAAACCCCTTCAGAACAGCCAACCAAGTGAACAACACTCTCCAGGGCGTAGGCGTATCGATATCCAAGTCTACCATAAAGAGAAGACTACATGAAAGTAAATACAGAGGGTGCACTGCAAGGTGCAAGCCACTCATAAGCTTCAAGAATAGAAAGCCTAGATTGGACTTTGCTAAAGAACATCTAAAAAAGCCAGCACAGTTCTGGAAAAACATTCTTTGGACAGATGAAACAAAGATCAACCTCTACCAGAATGATGGCAAGAAAAAAGTATGGAGAAGGCGTGCAACAGCTCATTATCCAAAGCATACCACATCATCTGTAAAACACGGTGGAGGCAGTGTGATGGCTTGGGCGTGCATGGCTGCCAGTGGCACTGGGACACTAGTGTTTATTACTGAATGTAACACAGGACAGAAGCAGCCGAATGAATTCTGAGATGTTCAGAGACATACTGTATGCTCAAATCCAGCTAAATGCAGTCAAATTGATTGGGCGGCGTTTCATGATACAGATGGACAATAACCCAAAACATACAGTCAAAGCAACCCAGGAGTTTATTAAAGCAAAGAAGTGGAAAATTCTTGAATGGCCAAGTCAGTCACCTGATCTTAACCCAACTGAGCATGCATTTCACTTGTTGAAGACTAAACTTCAGACAGAAAGGCCCACAAACAAACAGCAACCGAAAGCCGCTGCAGTAAAGGCCTGGCAGAGCATTAAAAAGGAGGAAACCCAGCATCTGGTGATGTCCATGAGTTCAAGACTTCAGGCTGTCATTGCCAGCAAAGGGTTTTCAACCAAGTATTAGAAATGAACATTTTATTTCCAGTTACTTAATTTGTTCAATTACTTCTGAGCACCTGAAATGAAGGGATTGTGTTAAAAAATGCTTTAGTTGCCTCACATTTTTATGCAATCATTTTGTTCAACCCACTGAATTAAAGATGAAAGTCTGCACTTCAACTGCATCTGAGTTGTTTCATTTAAAATTCATTGTGGTAATGTACAGAACCAAAATTAGAAAAATGTTGTCTCTGTCCAAATATTTATGGACCTAACTGTATATGGCAGTTAAATGCAGTTAAACTTCAAACAAATTCCTTCATGATTTCAAACTGTCATTATTATTGTACACTTCTAGCAAATGCAAGGTAAGCAAGTAATCGAAATTATCTCTAAATATTAAAACAGCAACATCTTCAGTGACGAAGGAAAGGAAAGGCTAACAAGTTTGCAAATACAGTGTAGCAGCAGAGAAGATAAATGAAAACAATACTGACATTTAAACTGTAAAAGGCTTTGGAATCATTTTGACCTTCAGCAAATACACAGTAAAATTCATGCGGCTGTGTTAACACTTTCTTAAATACATGAAACTGTTCATAGAAAAAATAAAAACATTCAGGTGGTGCACGAACGAAGCCAGAGGTAATGTCATCATTGATTAGAAATACTTATATTTTGTTAATTCATACTTAGATTAGGTGCTTATACAGCACTGTGCCACATCATGTGTCAATATAATGTTGCTTGTTGACGGTGCTTTTATTTATTTATTTTTGCTAAGAGTACACAAAGCCTTCCTTGTAACAAATTCTTATCGACTGCATGAGGATGACACACAGGGACTATACACTTAATATCACAATTGTCAGTGATGAGCTTTTTGATGTATACAAGGAAACAAATGCATTGCTGAAAAGGTGAAGCCAAAAATTCTACAAGCACCCATATTCCTATACTGTTTATTGGTAAATAGTCTAAACTCACCAATGTAAATTAATAAAATGTGCATACATTTAGGAAACAATGTATGTGCTATACTGTATATATTATGTACTGAAGGGGAACATCTTTTTATAAATGATGTAGCCTGTTATACTTGCTTATCCATTTTGACAATTGAGCACTGCTTTGGTGTTCAATACCATCAATTGCGACTTTTATCATTTATGTGAGGGTGTGTTTATTTTTTTTTTAACACCCTAATAATTAAAACAAATCTCCAGTATCTCCCTATTGGTGATAACCTGCTATTTTTTTTATTAGATCTTTACAATTATAATACAATACAATTTATTTTTGGCATAGCCCAAAATCACACAAGAAGTGCCACAATGGGCTTTAACAGGTTCTGCATTTTCACAGACTCCCAGCCTTGTCTCTCTAAGAAGACAAGGAAAAACTCTCCCCCCCCCCAAAAAAAAAATTGTAGGGAAAAAAAAAAAATGAAGAAACCTTGGGAAAGGCAGTTCAAAGAGAGACCACTTTCCTAGGTAGGTTGGGTGTGCAATGGGTGTCAGAAAAAAGAGGGTAAATACAATACAATAAAAATAACAGAACATAAGTAATAGTAAGTAAGATCTTTAAATTGTAAGGTCACTGTAAACTTTCACCACGCAACTCTAATTTTCTAGTCCTTAATTGTTAAGTTATATCAGTTAAAAAGGAAACTAAAGACTTAATTCACTTCAGCATAATACCGGCATGAACATTCTGAAAATCACTCAAAGCATGCAAGGAAGAACTAAAATACTGCATCTTACATGACAAGTTAATACAAGCCAACAGGAAAGAATGGCTGTTCAAAGAGTATTTAATTTACTTAATTTAAACTTCAAAATCCTATTGCGAGATGCAAAAGATTACTGTTATCCCTTTCTCCCATCCTGTGCAAATCAACTGAGGTCTCCTTTGTTGTGTAGCAGATACAAAAGTGGTACAAATAGCCCGCAACAAGCTTCTGAATGCACAATGGTATGTGGAAGAAACTGACAGAAAACATGATGAGCTGGTGGGGAACCAACCCATAAGCA
Organism: Polypterus senegalus; assembly: GCF_016835505.1. Classification (NCBI taxonomy): domain Eukaryota; kingdom Metazoa; phylum Chordata; class Cladistia; order Polypteriformes; family Polypteridae; genus Polypterus; species Polypterus senegalus. The sequence goes on from NC_053154.1 coordinate 83,174,362, forward strand.
TTTACAAGGACCAGCCATGCTATGTGGAGATCCAACTTGCCCTGGGCTGTCTAGATTTGTTCAGAAAATCAAGGCTGTGTGGAACCTGGGAGGCCGCCTTCTGTCAACTGGTGTTAATATAGTTGTTTGCCAGGAGATAGTCATACGTTTTCCCTACCACCGAGAAGATGATCTTTCCTTCAACATTTAGTAAAGTGATTCCTCTAAATTGATGGATGTTGTGGGAATCTTTCTCATTTGGGATAAAGGTGGTGACTGCTCAGCTCCAAGCTGATGGGATAGACTGTTTTCTTCAGGAAACCACCGTCAGCCTCCACAAAAGCTTCAAGGGCACAGGGCAGTTCTAATACACCTTATAAGGTATGCCATTTGGTCTGGGTTCAGATGCAGCTCTCGCACGTTCTACCACCTGTTTTACTTCAGACCATTTGGAAGAAGTATCTAACTACAAGGTAGGCTCTGGTGGATGAGGTACACACCTTGGTAATCCAAGGGGATTCTTCTACTGTCTATCCATGAATTGATCCTTAGCATACTCCTCCAACTCCTACCCACTGATTAAGTCAGTATTTGTGTTGCAATTACTTAGTACGTTTTCTTTATTTTATCACTTAAGCTGGCACTTAAGTCTTCAATCTACCTCAAAAGTGATTTAAGATATGAAGAGGTAGGGGAAGTGACGGCGAAGGTGATAGGGATGAGAACTACTGGCCGCTGTCAAGAGCTGATTCTACAATAAAATAAAAAAAAAAGAGGAATGACCTCAGAGGTCAATCATTACTCCAAAAGCGGACAGTTGACATCACGTAATATATGTGTACCAAATTTCAGGTTAATAGGTCAAACGGTTTGCAAGCTACAGGTGATTTAAAATCCTGGACAGACAAACAAACAGCAATGGTCGAATATCATATATAAAGATGTGATTGAATACAATTGACAAAGAAATAAAAATATTAAGATCCAGTAAAATAGCACATGGTACAAGATTAATATTATCATCAAATGCTAAAACTAAATCTGCAGTATGGAAATGCTAAGTTGTATGACCATTAACCTGCTTCACAAAGTTAACAGCTTTGATAATATTTTAATGGTCCAGTAAGTGTTACTGTCATAGATGATCCATTGTTTCTCAACCACTGCATCCAAAAGTGCGTAATGGGCTGCAATCATTGGCGGAAAATGTGTGTTGCAGTGTGTCATCTAAGCAATTGGCAACATTGTATAATATTTACTCCTATTTATTTCTGCAGACTTTTTAGGACAAGGACTGTAATCCTGCTCACATTTTCATACCAAGGGGGTCAGCTCTTACATTACTGCTTGTTTTATTGCCTACTCTGCTTATGGGTCGTCAATACATTCAAATAGTTAAATCTGGGTCATGAGGTAGTAAAAGCTGAGAAACAACGGTCTATATTTGTATTAAAATCACCAAAATTTAAGATACTACATTTTTTATTACCAAAAGGAAACTCAGAAATTAAATTATCACCAGATTTTGAAGGATACTAAGCTACCTCAAAAAATAATGGGATATTTAAAACAGACTGCAGGAAAGTAACTTGGAATGGCTTAAAATCCCCAACAATGATAGTCTGATGTATAATATAATGTCTATGCCAGGGGTGTCAAACGAACAGCCCGCTAGGGGGTTCAATCCGGCCCGCTGGATGTATTTTGAAAGTAAAAAAATTCATAAAAGACACAAACTCAAAATTTGTAATAAAATGCAATTCCTAAAACGTCCGCTTGGGTGTTAATCAGAGGAGAGGGGTGCACTATGTTAGTCAAAGGGGAGGGCTGCACTGTTTTAATTAGAGTAAAAGAAGCAGCAACTCTGCCACTCAGTCTGAACAGCAGATGGTAGCAATGTGCCCTCAGCTAATTATGGTGTAGGCTACCTTATTTTCTACTCACCCTGACACCCTCATTAGCCAAAAAGGAGAAAAGTGGATACAGAGTGTAGGGTTTTCCAAGAGAAATGGACCGCTTCCTATTTATTCACAGAGATAAATGGGAAACCTGTGTGCTTGGTGTGTAATCAACAAGTGTCAGTGCTCAAGGAATATAATATTCGGCGGCACTATGAAACTCATCATGGTGGAAAATACGACATCTTGCAAGGACAGCTGTGGAGAGAGAAGAAAAATGATTTGCTGTTGGGTCTGAGAAAACAGTAGTCAATTTTCACCCGGAGCCGAGAGGTCAGTGAAGCAGCAGTAAAAGCCACCTATGTAATTGCTAATGAAATAGCATTAGCATCAAAGCCGTATTCCGATGGTGAGTTTGTTAAAAGATGCATGATGAAGGCTGCAGAACTCGTGTGTCCTGAGAAGCGACAAGCATTTGCCAACATTAGTCTGACGAGAAATATTATAGCAGAGAGGATATCAGAACTATCGGCTGATTTAGACAGGCAGTTGAAACACAAGGTCAAGTCATTTCTTGCATTTTCTGATGCATATGATGAGAGCACTTGCATTACAGACGTTGCTCAACTGGCCATATTTATTCGTGGAGTTGATGAGACATTGACCGTCACTGAGGAGTTCCTTGAATTGGTGCCTATGAGTGACACCACAACAGCTGAGGAAATTCTCGCCTCTGTGGTTGGCGCGCTGAACAGAGTTGGGGTGGACTGGTCCTGTGCCATCAGCCTGGCTACAGATGGCGCGCCATCAATGATCGGAAGAAAAGCAGGTGTTGTGACAAAAGTCAGAGAGAAAGTACAAGCCGCTAATGGAGAAGATGGTTTCTGGACATTTCACTGTATTTTGCACCAGGAGGCATTGTGTTGCAAGTCGTTAAAAATGGATCACGTCATGGAGGTGGTTGTCTGAACGAGCCAGAGGCCTGAATCATCGTCAGTTTGACTGCCTTCTCAGTGACAATCACGTTACTAATACCCTGCCATACCACACTGAAGTAAGATGGTTAAGCAGAGGTGCCATGCTGAGGCGTTTCTTTGATCTACATGAGGAAATCGAACAATTCATGTAGAAAAAAGGAAATCCAGTGATGGAATTACAATGTCAGGAATGGCTGCAGGACCTTGAATTTCTGGTGGATATTACAGAGCACTTGAATATTCTGACTAAAATGTTGCAAGGCCGCAAAACATTTGTCACACAGTTTTATGACAGCATACGTGCATTCAAGTTGAAGCCGACTTTGTGGGAGACACAGCTGTCAAGTGGTGACCCTGCACATTTCCCTTGCCTAAGAGAGGTATGTGCAACAGGCATTAATGCTGACATGAAACAGTATAAAGACAAGATTGCAGGATTGCTGTGTGAGTTTGAGAAACGGTTTCAGATCTTTGGTGAATTTGAAGTTTTTCGCTCACCCTTCACAGTCAAAGTTTCTGATGTGCCTGTCGACATCCAACTAGAGATAACTGATTTGCAATGTGATACAGATTTGAAGGACAAGTTTGCCTCAGTTGGCTTGGACACATTTTATCAATATCTCTTGCCAGGGTACCCCAAATTAACAACCCTGGCTGCAAAAATTGTGTGCATGTTTGGGATTGCTGTGTGAGTTTGAGAAACGGTTTCAGATCTTTGGTGAATTTGAAGTTTTTCGCTCACCCTTCACAGTCAAAGTTTCTGATGTGCCTGTCGACATCCAACTAGAGATAACTGATTTGCAATGTGATACAGATTTGAAGGACAAGTTTGCCTCAGTTGGCTTGGACACATTTTATCAATATCTCTTGCCAGGGTACCCCAAATTAACAACCCTGGCTGCAAAAATTGTGTGCATGTTTGGGACAACCGACCTTTGTGAACAAGTTTTCTCAGTAATGAACATCAATAAAACAAAATTGCGCTCAAGGCTCACACACAAGCACTTAGGTGACATTCTGAGATTGGCTGCTAGTCAGGGCATGACACCTGATACTGATGCACTTGTGCAGACCAAAAGATACCAAATTTCAGGAGCAAAAACAAAGTAGTCTAGACGTGACTAACTCCTTTAAAATGTTACTTCAGACACTGATTGCACTTAAAGAATACAGTTCTGTGAAAATGAATTCTTGCTGTAGAAATAGTTAAAAAATGTTCAATTTAATGTAAGTCAACAGCTTCACTACAAAAGAGTTTGGTTTGGTGGAATCCTATTGTTCATGCAATGCCATAAATTGTGAAGTGCAATACTATATTTTTCAGTTCCAAATACCTTTGACTTAAAGTTTTGTTTGTATTTGTGCAAACACTCTTCTTAAGAAATCTGAGGTTGTTCATATGGTTTGATATGCTGATATGTTTTGTAAAAGGATATTTCATTAAATTAAGATTTTGTAATGTACTTGGTACTTCTTTGCACGAAAACAAAGGGAAAAAACATGGACTTATTATTATTTATAGGTAATTATGTTATGATTGTACTGCTCCGGCCCACTTGACATCTAATTAGGCTGTATGTGGCCCCTGAACCAAAATGAGTTTGACACCCCTGGTCTATGCACTATTCTATCCCGTCATCCCACTGTGATCCTTGAATTATTTAAACAAAATAGGACAAATTTTAACGAGTGCACTAAATTCATCAGAAAAAAAAGGAATGTAAGCAAAGACTTAGCGAAGTAACAAAGAGCAGCTTTAAAAAAAAAAAAAAAGCAAAGAAGATAGAGCTGCGCATCGAAAAGATACCAAAAAGCGATGGAGAGAAAAAAATGCACAAAAAAAAAAGCAATAAAGAAAAATAATAATCTATGTGCAAATTCGGAAAATAAGGAAAGTAATAATCAGTCCGGACCAAGTAAATTTGAAAAACGAGTAGGTCCAAATGGGGTCAGAAATAAAAGACAATTATTAAAAGAGAAAGTTGAACTTCATAAATGACTAAGCAAAGAAAAAAGAGGAGTCCAGGTCAGAAATAAAAGACAAAGAGAAAAAGACAAAGTAAAACTACAAAAATTAATAAGCGAAGAAGAGCAAGCAAATGGGGTCAGAAATAAAAGACAAAGAGTAAAAGACAAAGTACAACTTCATAAACGACTAAGCAAAGAAGAAAGAGCTGCGCAGCGAAAAGAGACACAAAAGCGTTGGAGACAAAAGAATGCTAAAAAGAAGGAAAAAAAGAACAATAAGAATCTATGTGCAAATTCAGAAAATAAGTAAAGTAATAATCAGCCGGAACAAGTGGAATAGAAAGGTCCAATCTTGGTCAGAAATAAAAGACAAAGTAGAACTTCATAAAGAAACTTCTGAAATGCCAATTAACAAATCCCAAGGACAACCATTCAAAAAAGTCAGTTTATTTATAAGAGAAAAAGAAACAATATTCACTCACGGCCAGTTATATGTTGCATTATCACAATGTAAGACCAAACAAGGAATCAAAATTCAATGCAATCTTTAAGTTAATTCCAAATATTGTTTTAACTGAAGTTTTAAAGTAAAAGTGAACATAATGCATATGTAACAATTACCAAAAAAAAAATAATCTATTTAAAATGTATTTCGGGTTAATCAAAACTGGAGGATGGCGAGCGAAGCTGGGATGTCAAAATCAAGTTACTGCCAACTTCACTTTTAAAAAGTCATAATTTACTTAATGTTTTGCTAATGTTACCAAATAATTATACAAGCTTGGTCGCCCCAAATACAGTAAATACCAGTTGTCAACAAAGGCAGTGTGGTACAGGTGTTCTACCAAAATTTGAAAGCAAATAGCTGGCTAAATACTTTGGTTCCACTTCTCAAAAACAGCAAAGGATTGAAATGATGAACAGAAAGATCTCGTAAGTGACAGATACAGGTATCATGGAATCCAAAATGTAGATCTGTGGAAAGAAGTTTTTTATATCTTCAAAAGCAGTTTGTATTTCATTTATAGTAAATGTGTCTGCAGTAGGTTTCGCAGTAGCCTGTTGTAACACAAAGTGGTCCATTTTATAAGCAAGAATTATCCATACAGTAGAGCAGGCCAAGGTGGCAGGAGTTTAAGTGGTACAAAGTACAATATTAGATGGAACTGTTCTGTTAAAGATATGTTTTACTGATACAGTTAGTGTTGTACATGTAAAATTATTAGTAATATGATGAGCACTTAAGCAATACCTGAAAGCAAGATGTTACTCTTAAGTGCATTCTTAAATACATTTTACACTATCGCTTAAGTATGTATTATTTTAAATATTGAATGTTGCTGATACTGAGATTTTCAGAGACTTGCATACTGATAATTGCATCCTTTTAACAACTTTCCCTGAATTACAACCATTCATTAAAATACAGCAGCTACTACGTGTAAGTCAGAGATTGAGCATACAGAAACCCAACTTACTTTCCTAATAATGCCCAACTATCTGCAGCACAAATTTTATCCTCTAGTTTAAACACAGCTATAAAATAATGGAATCTTAATACAATCTGAAAAAACATTAGAAAAAATCTTTTCATTTACTTTTACAATAATGAATTGTAATTGACTTCAAATATATTCTACCTCAATTGTGATTGATCACACCATGCTGTTAGCATGCCATTATTTTTTGTTATATTAGAAGACGCCTAACTTGATTATCCCAATAAAATGTGAAAATGTCATACCATGTCATTTTAGGAAAAATGAAATACATCTTATCAAGAACAAATCATTTGGTATGCATTTTGCCTATGTTATACATAGCGTGCTAAACTTTTGCTAGACTGCTGGTTCTTTTAGCATTTGTGAACAAGTCCCTCATGTCAATTCACTCATGTTAGATAGGGATAGAAGAACTTTAACTGTTAGATACAGTTTTTTCAATTGTAACATTGCTTTTACATGTAACAGATGTATTGTATGGAAATTTTACAGCACTAAAGATAAACAATTGAAAGAAAGACGGGTATACCCAATACATTTTTGATGAATAATTGTAAAGCTTTAAGTTGTAAGGAACTATTGCATTAAACAGGTGTCACATCTTGAAAAATGTTAATGTGAGAAATCTACAGTATCATCAAAAACCTAAGAGTTTATAAATTATCCTGCATGTAGCTACCTTGAGTATGGGAAAGGTACTACATAAATAAAATGTATTGCTATTATACTATTCTGATTATTTGACTATGTTAATTGCATAATTCTAGATACTACATTAATAAGTATAAAGAGAAAGGTGTATACAGTACTTTAACTTTCTATTATATTAGCTTATTTATTTACTACCTTTATAATATTAATAGAAACCTGTTAATGTAAATATTTGATATTAACAGAGTTAATTATTCACTATTTAAGTATTTCATGTATATTGTACTGAGCAAAAATGTATGTGTCAAATAAAATTTTATTTGGACAGCACCTAACCTTTTTTTCAAACCAGGTCACAGGTAAAAATGAAACTTAGTTCACAAAAAGCAAAAGTCAATAAAACAGAAATGTGTTTCAACTGAATTACCAGAAAGTTTAAAATGTTTAAAATAATGCAGCCAACAAACACTATTATATTACACAATACTTGTGGTGCCAAATAATACACAATTACAATCAAGGAAAAATAACTTTTTTGCAACCTGAAATACTTACATGGGGTACTTGATGAAAGTCAAATACTTGGGGAAGTTTGATTGTGAGCATCATGTATCTTTTTCTTTACTTCCTAATAGAACTAAAGATAGCAGTTACTACCGTTCACTATACTTCCATCCAACACAAAATAATTCCTAGAAATCTGCTGTCACCGATGTCCTCCAGCTCCCATTGTGGCACTTTACTCAACCTGGTTTCAGAGCACAGTTTCTATACCTGTAAGATAAAAAATGAAAAAAAAATTAACTGTAGAAAGTTAACCACAATTATTGAAAACGATCAGATGTTACATCTTCAGACTTAATATTTGACATCTTCTCAATACTATGTTGATTTATTCAGTGTTGCACTCTTGACAGAATATAAAAATAGCATTAATTTGAAATAAACAGTTTTTACAGTAATTAAGAAGAACCAAATAAAAACAACAAAATCTGTCTACACAAATAAGAAGCAGCCTTTAAAATAAAAACTATTTTTAAAATAGGGAATCAAGACTAAAATGTATTGTGGCCACCAGGGCGCCCACCACTCCCCAAACACAACACAGACAGATGCCAGGCACACGTTCAAGCAGAACACACATTTACTTAATTGATAGGAAAACACATCCCAAATCGTTTCCCCCAGCACAGTCCCAGCACACCATACAAAGCACAAGAGTACAACGCTTTCTTCTTTTCTCTGTCTTCCTCTTCAGTCTCCACTCCTCCTTTAGCAAGCACATCCTCTTCCTCCTGACTCTGGCTCTCCAAATGAAGGTAGGCAGCTCTGTTTATTCAGCAGCTGGGAGTACTCCAGGTGGCTTGTTAGCAAGGCCTGGGTTCACTCCTAGGTGTGGTGAGAGCCCAACAAAGTAGGGCTCTGCAGCTCCCCTAGTGGCTCCCACAGAATCCAACAGGGCTGTGCCAGACTCCACATTCCATGGAACCCTGTGGGTATCTGAGGTGGCACAGCAACCCAAGGGGGCTGCCATCTAGCACCTCAGGGAAGGCACTGCCCTGTGTACATCTGCTCCCCCGGTCCTTCTATTAAAATGGCTCCTGGCTGGGAAAGGTCCCCAGCCATCCGTCACAGTATTTAAATAAAACAAATATAACATACTCTAACACTCTTAATTAAATTTATGCGTGTGCTGGAGCCTGTCACAGCAGTGCTGGGCACAAGGCAAGAAACAATACCGGACAGGGAGTAACTCCAGCACACAAAATTCTATAGGGAAGATTACAGTGGGCAATGAAACAAACCTAAATATCTTGGGAGTTCAGGAGGAAAACTGGAGTACTTGCAGAAAAACCCACTAACACACAAGTAGTATGTTCAAACTGCACACAGATAACAAATAAGCAAGGGATTTGAACCTAGGACAATGGATCCAATAAGCAGCAGCGCTAACCATTACCATACTGCTCCATATTGCATAACATACTAACAATTTTTATTATCCTGTTATGCTAAAAGTTCTTCCATCACATAGTAGAAAATGAGAATATGTAAGTGCCATATTTCAGCCAAGAAGGAAAATAAAGGAACATCAACCAAAACTGCACGGTGGTGTGTTCAAACACACTCTTTTATAGTGTTTTAGTATAAGCTTTAAATTTTAAAGTTTTCATTCTTAGATTTTTTTTTGCAATACAAAATAATTTACTTAGACTTATAAAAGACTAGCAAGCCTAATATTCAATGACAGCTTTATGAGAAATGTGAAAGCTGATCCCAAAAATCTGCCTTTAAAATTATGTTACATTGCATTAAAAAGTTGCAAACTGTTTTCTTCATTTAAGACCCCCTTCTTTCTATTCATATTTCAACATAAAGTTGAAGTTTCTCAAAGCTATTGAATTCATGTTGCATTGCCCTTTTGTCAGTCAGTCAGTCATTATCCAACCTGCTATATACTAACACAGAGTCATGGGGGTCTGCTGGAGCCAATCCCAGCCAGCACAAGTGCAATGCAGGAACAAATCCCCGGGCAGGGCGCCAGCCCACCACAGGGCACACACACACACAACTCCACACACCAAGCACACACTAGGGACAATTTAGGATTGCCAATGCACCTAACCTGCATGTCTTTGGACTGTGGGAGGAAACTGGAGCACCGGGAGGAAACTCACGCAGACAGAGAACAAGCAAACTCCACACAGATAGGACCCGGGAAGCGAATCCAGGTCTCCATACTGCGAGGCAACAGCATTACCACTGCGCAACCTTGCCCTTTTGTATTTCATTTAAATTTTATGTGTTTGCAAAGGTATGATTCTTCATCAGGCCATAGTTTCAGCCACCACAGCTCTACAACTTAGGCAGTTTATCTGTTTATACAGATTCTTCCCTCTGCCACTGCTGTTACACTTAAGTGTATTCATTTATCAAAAAAATGGGAATACAATGCTACTTCGTTAACAAAGGCATTTAACAACCTTGACAATGGAAAGAAAAAGAAAATCAATCACATTGATTAACTAATGACTGTTGCTCATTACTCCTTCCTCAACTGCATCACTTCAATAATATAGAAAAACAAACATAAGCATAAACTGCTCATTACAGAACTCACAACTATACAGTACTTTTATATTTGGCACTGTCCAAAATATTGAATTTATTTCCTTCTTACATTGCAGACATGTTTATATGTTTTTCATGCTTCAGTATATCCTAAAACTTTCTTGAGAACTATCAGATGCAGCATTACTATACACACATTACACAACTCTTAACTATCACTCTTCAAAAAAAAAAAAAAAAAAATTGACCACACTCAAGAACCAAAAACTCTCTACCTATTTTCACAGTCTTTGAATTGTTCCTGCACTGTATATCATACTTTCTTTCCTAATGTTCTTTTTCTTTCTTCTATTTTATGAACTTTCTGTTCTTCAGTAAAGACCACTAGACTGGCAGATAAAACACTGAATAAATAACTTTTTAATTCTATGTGTTGCTCTTGTGAAAAAAAACATAAAAAAAACAATGTAAACCTATTTTTAGTCTATGGCTTAGAACTACAGTTGGCTAAAAAAAAAAAATAGTTTTGGTACAGGTTTGAAAATGGTTATGCACCGGGTATGCTATAATGATTTAAATAAAATTGAAGCTTTGCTCATTCAGTTGTAAGGTTAATTGATGACCTAAATTCATTTCTTCAAAAAAAACAAAAAAAAAGTTTTCCCCTACCTTGCTCTGGCTCATTTAAAAAATAGTGGCCATCACAATTTTTAAGATTTAGAAGCCTTTGCGAGATGTTTCCTGAAACTAGTAAAAACATTTGAATGACTTAAAACATACTTTATTACACTTTCTGTATATTTTGATTCTCCTTTACTATTCCTGATGTACTTGACCTCCTCCTTGACTGTCCTTCTACTACTAAGATACAAAAAGAATCTCTTTAGGTCATCTTTCAGCTGTTTTTTCTTTGCAGCTTCTTTTACAACTCTTTATTAACCCACTGCAGAGTTGTTGTTTTTATAATTCCATACTAATTCCAAATTTAAGTATATAATATAATACAATATAATATAATATACAACTCCAATTCCAATGAAGTTGGGATGTTGTGTAAAACGTAAATAAAAACAGAATACAATGATTTGCAAATCCTTTTCAACCTACAGTATATTCAATTGAATACACCACAAAGACAAGATATTGAATGTTCAAACTGATAAACTTTATTGTTGTTTTGCAAATCTTCACTCGTTTTGAATTTGATGCCTGCAACACGTTCCAAAAAAGCTGGGACAGGGGCATGTTTACCACTGTGTTATATCACCTTTCATTTTAACAACACTCAATAAGTGTTTGGGAACTGAGGACACTAACTGTTAAATCTGTGTAGGTGGAATTCTTTCCCATTCTTGCTTGATGTACAACTTCAGTTTCTGAACAGTCTGGGGTCTCCGCTGTCGTATTTTGCGCTTCATAATGTGCCACACATTTTCCATGGGAGACAGGTCTGGACTGCAGGCAGGCCAGTCTAGTACCCGCACTCTTTTACTACGAAGCCACGCTGTTCTAACACATGCAGAATGTGGCTTTGCATTGTCCTGCTGAAATAAGCAGGGACGTCCCTGAAAAAGACGTCGCTTGGATGGCAGCATATGTTGCTCCAAAACTTGTAAGTACCTTTCAGCATTAATGGTGCCTTCACAGATGTGCAAGTTACCCATGCCATGGGCACTAACACACCCCCATACCATCACAGATGCTGGCTTTTGAGCTTTACACTGATAACAATCCGGATGGTCCTTTTCCTCTGTGGCCCGGAGGACACAATGTCCTTGATTTCCAAAAACAATTTGAAATGTGGACTCGTCAGACTACAGCACACTTTTCCACTTTGCGTCAGTCCATCTCAAAAAGCCGGCGGCGTTTCTGGGTGTTGTGGATATATGGCTTTCGCTCTGCATGGTAGAGTTTTAACTTGCACTTGTAGATGTAGCGACGAACTGTGTTAACTGACAATGGTTTTCTGAAGTATTCCTGAGCCCACGTGGTAATATCCTTTACAGAATGATGTCAGTTTTTAATGCTGTATCACCTGAGGGATCGAAGGTCATGGGCATTCAGTGCTGGTATTCGGCTTTGCCGCTTACGTGCAGAGATTTCTCCAGATTCTCTGAATCTTTTGATGATACTATGGACAGTAGATGATGAAATCCCTAGATTCCTTGCAATTGTACGTTGAGAAACGTTGTTCTTAAACTGCTGGACTATTTGCCCACACAGTTGTTCACAAAGTGGTGAACCTCACCCCATCCTTGCTTGTGAACGACTGAGCCTTTTGGGGATGCTCCTTTTATACCCAATCATGACAAACACCTGTTTCCAATTAACCTGTTCACCTGTGGAATGTTCAAAACAGGGGTTTTTTGAACATTCCTCAACTTTTCCAGTCTTTTGCTGCCCCTGTCCCAACTTTTTTGGAACGTGTTGCAGGTATCAAATTCAAAATGAGTAAAGGTTTGCAAAACAACAATAAAGTTTATCAGTTTGAACATTAGATATGTCTTCGTAGTGTATTCAATTGAATATAGGTTAAAAAGGATTTGCAAATCATTGTATTCTATTTTTATTTACGTTTTACACAGTGTCTCAACTTCACTGGAATTGGGGTTGTAATTATATATATATATATATAAATATATATATATATATATATATATATATATATATATATATAAAAAATTTTATTTTTTGGTCTCATAACCCTAGTTGCTCAATCACCTTTACATCCTCAAGTCTCCCCTGATTATTATAAAATAATAAATCTCAATGGGTAGTTAAAGTCCCCTATGACTATAATATACCCCTGCAAATTTGCCTTTTTAAATATTACTAAAAACACATTTATTTAAATTATTATCAAGCCTCTTTCCCTAATGACAAAGTCAGATATCCTTACTAAGATGGGGCTCATCATCCAAATGAAGAGGAATTGCATTTAAATTCTGTTTGACATAAATAACAACCCCACCTCATTATCAATTCTATCTTTCCTAAAAATTGTGTAACCCACCATCTATATACAGTATATGGTATAACAATATTTAAATTTACACAATTGTTTTTACTTAGCCAAGTTTGTTATTGCTATATCATAACTATGCCCAGCTACATAAAATTCTGTATCATTTTATTTTTGATACTTTTAGCAAGCTACTGTATATTTAATGTGTTACTCATTTTACTTTTGAACTTAAACTTTGGTTTGCATTACTATGCATTTTTATTTTTATACTATTGTTTATTCCTCCATGTACAGTCCTAAACCTGGCCTGTCCTAAACTCTCTGCCCACTATTCCCTAATTTAAACAATCCTCGACTAACCTACTCATAGGCCTACTCCCACACAGTGGTGCCCCTCCGGTACAGATATAACCTGTCATGGTGGAGCAGGTCCCATTTGTTCCTAAAGGAGTCCCAATACCCCATAAACCTATATCCTTTTACCCTACACCAAGATCTGAGCCACACATATAGCCCTCTAATCTCCTCAGTCTTGCCTGGTCTGGTGTGTGACATAGGCAGAACTTTGAAGAAGACTAGCTTGTCAGTTCTGCTCCTCAGCCTGGCACCAAACTCTTTACATTTGGATTGCAGAACAGACAGACTACCTTATATATGTCATTTGCTCCAAAAGAGACAATGACAACTGGATTCACCCATGCTCTGGCCAAGTGCCCATCAACCCTTCCAAGGAGGTCTTCCACCTGTGCACCTGGAAGGTAGCACATTGTAAAATACTCTTTCTCTGGAGCACATGTGCACTTCAATCCCTCTAATGACTGAGTCCCCAGTTACTACTATCTCCCTTTTTCAGGGAACTGGTTTTGACATAGTCCTCATGCCTGCCTACCACCACAGAATCTTCAGAGACACCATTCATCTCCAAAAGGACCTGAAAACTGTTTGACACTTTCAATTCTGGGGTTGATGGCCCCAGAAAGTGTGCACCATTTCCCTTGTGACCGTGACCCACCTCTCTTTAACTGTCTGGCCTGGATTCTCCTCCTGCGCCACCTTAGGCATGCACACCATCTATTTCCGGCGCCGCATCCGAGTGGCAGCCTTTTCAGCAGCTCTGTATACGACTTTATCTTTTTACCTTTTTATCTCTATTTTTCTCTATTTCACTAATCACTTCTACCACTTTCTTTTATGTGGAATTGCTCCCTGGACACTTTTTACACATTTTACTATTTTACTATTTGACATGGATTTTTACACTCCGAGAATCGCCTATTCAAGTAGTCAGCTTAAAGCACTGAGAAGAAATGCTTATGCTGGTGTGGTTCCTTATTTACCTGACGAGGTAAGAAGACAATATCGGGCAGCCGAGCCGGCGCAAAGATAAAAAATAAGATTAAATCGAGACAACTTGAGAGAAGATGGCGTTATAAACCGTCGGTGCCTTCTGTGATCCTGGGAAATGTAAACTCACTACCAAATAAGATCGACGAACTGGCTGTGCTGGTGAAAAATGTCAGAACCTACAGAGAATGCAGCTTGCTGTGTTTTAGTGAAACGTGGCTAACGTCTATCATCCCAGATGCTAACGTGGAGCTACCCGGGTTTACCACAGTTAGAGCGGACAGAGACGCAAGTACCTGTGGAAAGAAGAAAGGAGGAGGACTCGCTCTCTATGTCAATACAAAGTGGTGCAACTCAGGACATGTAAACGTTAAAATCTCCACTTGCTGCAGGGACATCGAACTGTTGGCCGTAAGTCTGCATCCCTATTACTTGCCCAGAGAGTTTGGACACGTGATTGCTGTTATTGTTTACATCCCCTCAAGCTTAACGCGAGATGGCGAGTGACATCATCCATTCCGCAGTTGCTAAGTTACAAACGCAGCACCCTGAGGCACTTGTGCTAATCGCTGGAGACTTTAACCATGTAACGCTGGACAAAACATTACCTGCCTTCTCCCAGTATGTGGATTGTAACACTCGGGGAAACAGGACTATTGACCTACTATATGCAAACGTTAAAGACGCATACAGCGCCACCCCACTGCCTGCGCTTGGGAAAGCAGATCATAACCTGGTTCTGCTTCAGCCTCAATACAAACCAAGAGTGAGGGCGCTACCTACAACCACACGCTCATTCAGGAAGTGGTCCCCTGAGGCAGAGCAGGCTCTGAGAGACTGCTTTGGAACTACAGACTGGGATATATTGCTTGGGTCACATAGTGAGAACATTGAAGAGGCTGTTGAATGCACAACTGATTACATCAACTTCTGTATGGACATTGTAGTTCCAGTAAGAACAGTATGCTGCTATGCTAACAACAAGCCATGGATTACAAGTGACATCAAGGGCCTTTTGAACCAGAAGAAAAGGGCTTTTAAAGGTGGTGATAAGCATGAGCTGAAGTGCGTGCAGAAGGAACTCCGAGTCCAGCTCAGGGCGCGAAAGAGCAGTACAGGAGAAAGCTGGAGCAGAAGTTGCAGAACAACAGCATGAAGGAAGTGTGGGATGGGATGAAGATTATCACTGGCTGCAGCTCAAGCGGGTGCCGCCATCGAGACAGACGTGGAGAGAGCAAACCAAATGAACAACTTCTTTAATAGGTTTGATCACAGTAACCCACTCTCACCTCGAGTACTGCATCCTCCAACCATCCTTCTGCTGATACCAGCATAGGTGAGACATCCCCACCCACAATTACAGCAGCCCAGGTGAGCAGAGAGCTGAAAAGACTTTGTGCCAGCAAAGCAGCGGGTCCAGATGGTGTATCGCCACGATTGCTGAAGGCCTGTGCGTTGGAACTGGGGAGTCCTCTACAGCGCATCTTCAACCTGAGCCTGGAACAGGGAGAGTCCCAAGGCTTTGGAAAACATCTTGTATCACTCCTGTCCCAAAGGTATCACGTCCTAGTGAGCTGAATGACTTCCGCCTGTTGCTCTGACGTCACATCTGATGAAGACCATGGAGCGGCTGCTGCTTCACCACCTGAGGCCACAGGTCCGCCACCCTCGACCCTCTGCAGTTCGCATACCAGGAGAAGGTGGGAGCGGAGGATGCCATCATCTATATGCTTCATCGATCCCTCTCCCACCTGGACAGAGGCAGTGGTGCTGTAAGAATTATGTTTTGGACTTCTCTAGCGCCTTCAACACCATCCAACCTCTGCTCCTTAGGGATAAGCTGACTGAGATGGGAGTAGATTCACACCTGTGGCATGGATTGTGGACTATCTTACAGACAGACCTCAATATGTGCGTCTTGGGAACTGCAGGTCTGACATTGTGTGCAGCAATACAGGGCGCCGAGGGGACTGTACTTTCTCCGGTCCTGTTCAATCTATATACATCAGACTTCCAATATGACTCGAGTCCGGCCACGTGCAAAAGTTCGCTGATGACACTGCTATTGTGGGCTGCATCAGGAGTGGGCAGGAGGAGGAGTACAGAAAGTTAATCAAAGACTTTGTTAAATGGTGCGACTCAAACCACTTACACCTTAACACCAGCAAGACCAAGGAGCTGGTGGTGGATTTTAGGAGGCCCAGGCCCCTCATGGACCCTGTGATCATCAGAGGTGACTGTGTGCAGAGGGTGCAGACCTTAAATATCTGGGAGTGCAGCTGGATGACAAATTGGACTGGACTGCCAATACTGATGCTCTATGTAAGAAAGGTCAAAGCAGACTATACTTTCTGAGAAGGTTGGCATCCTTCAACATCTGCAGTAAGATGCTGCAGATGTTCTACCAGACGGTTGTGGCGAGTGCCCTCTTCTACGCGTTGGTGTGCTGGGGTGGCAGCATAAAGATGAAAGACGCCTCACGCCTGGACAAACTTGTTAAGAAGGCAGGCTCCATTGTAGGATTAAAGTTGGACAGTTTAACATCTGTGGCAGAGCGACGGGCACTAAGCAAACTCCTGTCAATCATGAATAATCCACTGCATCCACTTAACAGTGTCATCTCCAGACAGAGGAGTAGCTTCAGTGACAGACTTTTGTCACTGTCCTGCTCCACTGACAGACTGAGGAGATCGTTCCTCCCCCACACTATGCGACTCTTCAATTCCACCCGGGAGTAAATGCTAACATTAATTTTATTTTAATTTTTTCATTTTTATTATTATTTAATTTAATATTGTTTCTTTGTATCAGTATACTGCTGCTGGATTATGTGAATTTCCCCTTGGGATTAATAAAGTATCTATCTATCTATCTATCTCCCTAAAATACATCTGGGCTAGGTCCGCCAATTGTCTACTACAATGCAGGAGAGCCAACTCCTCCTCCAGTTCAGCAACCCTAAGCTCGAGGTACTGGATTAGCTTGCACCTCCTGCAGACGTAGCCCTCATAGACGACTGGCTCCTCCAAGTCATCCTCTAAAAAGTCCAACATCCAACAGGACTTGCATTGTACTTGAATATTCAGAATCCTACTTCGCGGAAATTCATTTATCGCGGCAGAGTCTGGAACGGATTAACCGCGATAAGCGAGGGTTGACTGTAATACATGCTCTGATTGGGTAGCTTCTAAGCCATCCGCCAATAGCGCCCCTTTTATGAAATCAACTGGGCAAACAAACTGAGGAAGCATGTACCATAAATTAAAAGACCCATTGTCCATAGAAATCCGCAAACCAGGGAAAAATCCGTGATATATATTTAGATATGCTTACATTTAAAATCTGCGACAGAGTGAAGCCACGAAAGTTGAAGCGTGATGTAGCGAGGGATTACTGTATTTAGTGTGTAGACTGATGGACAAAAATGGCATATTAAATCCACAGCAAAAAAAGTTTCCAGAAAGTGAAGAGGTCTAAATACTTTCTGAATCCACTGTATTATTAATAATAATATATTTGACTTACTGTAAATGGGAATGTCCAAGTCTTTAATTATTATGGGAAAACCACTGTTCTTAAGTTATAAAAAGCAGAATGTTAAACTACTCTCTTTCCTTGTTTCTTTCATTGCTTTAAATTTTTAAATACATTATCTAATTGTTCTGAAAACCTTGCACTATGTCACAGTCTAAACATATTTTTGGAAGGCATTTTTGGTGGTTTCAGATTTTTTTTTGTGGATTTATTCTGTCTAGAACTAAATCTGATCTTTGCTCTTTATTTATTTAGTTTCTCTTTTATTCTAGTATAAGGCTGAGTTCTTTCTCCTTTTTCAAATTTACCTTTTATCCTAAGTCCTTAGTGTATATTAAAACTGAAGTAACTGGTGCTCTATTAATTTGCACACAACACAAAGCCCTTGGTAAAACTCTCCTTAAAGATGTAGATCATCTGAAAGGGTGACATGACAAAAGTTCAGGGCAGATGATGAGGCTTGTGGTTTGAATGCTGCTTCCATTTAAACTAGGTATTCATGCAGCTCTGTCTTCAAAGAAGCTTCTGTTGTGGCAGTAAGTAACAATGCAATATAGCTTCAGTTTTGGGAAACACATTTTTCATCTTTAAGGAAAGTTTTAAGTTACCGTGCAACATGAATATTTAAATGAGTTTTTTGATTTATGTTGCTTAGGAAGACTGCTAGTTGCTCTGATTTGTTATGCATTTGATGTTATTAATTTAATTACATTTAATTACAAAAATTACATTTTACACATTCAAAATATAATATCAGCTACTCAGGAATCACATTTTGCAATATCTATACTTTTTCTGAGTAGTAAAAATGAAAATTGCAATTATCTTTAATTCAATATTGACTGCTAAGAAAGGTGAATAAGACCTAGCTAATTAGTTCACAATATATACGACTGATGGACTTTTCCCACTTAGTTTAACTGTGCTTCTGTTAGACAGGTTAGTAATTACATTCTAACTTAACTTTCAATGTCTTGTCCTAACCCCGTTTAAATATTTGTGGTTATATTTTCACCAACAATCATACTAATGAGTCCTCTGCAAAACCATTTGCACATTGACTTTTTTTTTTATGATAACTGTAATTATATTTTAAGTCAATATTTGGATTTCATATATATTTATGTGTTTGAACTGAATATGTTAAAAATGTAATAAAAAGACAATTGGATTTTCTGGTATAAATTAAATTTTAATCTGATCTGTAGGGTACCTGCTGCCTTTGTAAAGTGCTATCTTAGTACTTACTGTATTCAACTTAGAATTAGGGATGTAAAGATACCAGAATTCTTGTATTTAATACAAGGCCTGGGTAAAAATATTGATTTTTCATTTAAATGATTTGATATAGATTGTGTAAGTCTCAAGGCTGATATTGTGACTCTCTATCCTGTGCAATTACTACAGTATATGTAGATTTTTTCTTAGCTTTGTTTTTTGGCATTGGATCCAGTAGATGTCGCTAACACATCTGTTAGGACTTTCTGCAGAAAAGGCACTTTACTACTTTGCATATATTTTGGTGTACCCTCTTCAACTGAAATCAGCGCCTTCGATATTTAATTCAGATGTGTGGACTTACTATGGATTCAAACAGTGCATCTGTTCTCATCCTCTTAGATCTGAGTGCTGCATTTGACACCATTGATCATAATATTCTTAGAAATCGCCTTAGTCAATGGGTGGGCCTCTCTGGCAGTGTCTTAAATTGGTTTGAATCCTACCTGGCAGGGAGAAAATTCTTTGTGAGTTGTGGTAATCAAATCTCAAAGACACATGATATCCGATATGGTGTTCCACAAGGCTCTATCCTGGGTCCGCTGTTATTCTCAATCTACATGCTTCCGTTAGGTCAGATTATCTCAGGTTACAACGTGAGCTACCACAGCTATGCTGATGACACACAGCTGTACTTATCTATAGCACCTGATGACTCTGACTCTTTCGATTCACTAACACAATGTCTTACTGGTATTTCTGAATGGATGAATAGTAATTTTCTCAAACTAAATAAAGAGAAAACTGAAATTTTAGTAATTGGCAATAATGGATTCAGCGAGGTTATCAGAAATAAACTTGATGCACTAGGATTAAAAGTTAAGACGGAAGTAAAAAATTTAGGGGTAACCGTTGACTGTAATCTGAATTTTAAATCGCATATTCATCAGACCACTAGGACAGCATTTTTTCACTTAAGAAACATAGCTAAAGTTAGACCTCTTATATCATTGAAAGATGCGGAGAAATTAATTCACACTTTTGTTTTCAGTAGACTAGATTACTGTAACGCACTCCTCTCAGGACTACCCAAAAAAGACATAAATCATTTGCAACGAGTGCAGAATGCAGCTGCTAGAATCCTAACTGGGAAAAGAAAATCCAAACACATTTCTCCAGTTTTGATGTCACTACACTGGTTGCCTGTGTCATTCAGGATTGACTTTAAAATACTGCTTATGGTTTATAAAGCCTTAAATAATCTCGCTCCATCTTATATATCGGAATGCCTGACGTTATATTCCAAATCGTAACCTTAGATCTTCAAATGAGTGTCTCCTTATAATTCCAAAAGCTAAACTTAAAAGAAGTGGTGAGGCGGCCTTCTGCTGTTATGCACCCAAAATCTGGAATAGCCTGCCAATAGGAATTCGCCAGGCAAATACAGTAGAGCACTTTAAAACACTGCTGAAAACACATTACTTTAACATGGCCTTTTTATAACTTCACTTTAACTTAATACTGATACTCTGTATGTTCAATTCTTCATAATAACTATTCACAGTTGCTCCAAAATCCATACTGACCCCTACTCTCTCTTCTGTTTCTTTTTCCGGTTTCTTTGTGGTGGCGGCCTGCACCACCACCACCTACTCAAAGCATCATGATGCACCAACATTGACGGACTGAAAGCCAGAAGTCTACGTGACCATCATCATCAGGTCCTTCCATGGAAACCCTAAATACAAAGAGGACTGTTTGACTTATGTTAGGTAGATTGCCCAGAGGGGACTGGGCGGTCTCTTGGTCTGGAACCCCTACAGATTTTATTTTTTCTCCAGCCTTTGGAGTTTTTTGTTTTTCTGTCCACCCTGGCCATCGGACCTTACTCTTATTCTATGTTAATTAATGTTGACTTATGTTTATCTTTTATTGTGTCTTCTATTTCTCTATTCATTTTGTAAAGCATTTTGAGCTACATTTTTTTTGTATGAATATGTGCTATATAAATAAATGTTGATTGATTGATTGATCAGTAAAGAACAACTAGATAAAAGCAAAGCCATACTGTATGCAAGCTGTGTAACTCAGAAGTATTGTTGTAACACAACAAATTTAAGAAATAAATTATCCTGATGTCACCTATAATGAATATCATTTGACATCCAAACTAACTCTACATTGGAGACGATGTTTGGCTCCGAGTTTCAATTTAATTCACCTTGTGCCCAAAAAATAACAAAATCTATAGCAGTTTTTATCTGTAAAGATAAGAGACCCTACACCATTGTTGAAAATGAGGGCTTTCGACAAATAATACAGGTTTAGGAACTGCAGTATGTTACACCAACCAGAAAGGAAGGCTTTAGGAAGATCTTAAGCAAAGCATCGCTGCATCACTCAGGCCAGCAGAGAACTAGCAGCAGAGTCCAGCTAACTTGTGAGAGATGGACATCCAGGGCAGCAGATTGCTACAAGATAACCATATATCACTACGTTAAAACTTACTGGGCAGATGTGTTGTAGATAAGAGTGCTGCACGCCAGTCATACCAGAAGCAATCTCATTGCCTGTATGCAGTGCAGCTAAGATGGCTGCGTGTTGTTTCAAAAACATTTCCAGCATCTCCAATGTGTTGTTCCATCATATGACTGCATCAATCACAAGTTTGTGTGCTGGCAAGTCCAATAAACATTGCTTCTCTTTAAGTACGAGGCTAGCTGTACTGCTGTGGTGAAAAAAATTTGCAACATACTTCACCAGGCCAAGAAAGCGGGCAATTGTTGGAATTTTCAGAGCAGCCTTCAATACCAAAGTGAGCGTGTGCACAAAGTGGCTGACATGAAGTAGCTCCATAAGCTGTACTCATCAGTGGTGGTGTCAGATGTGATGGCTGTTTCTTTGTCTTATGTTTCATGCATCCAACACCACTGTCAACAAGAACCAGCTCTAGATCCTCACTTTAAAACGCTCCTTTTTTTCTGAGGAGGAACTGTGAGGACACACGTTCGAGACTGATCAACATGACTGCTACACATTAGCAAATGAAGAGGTGTGTAACTTGTAGAATTATAGTAAGACATTATTCTTTCTGCTGTATTTTTAATTTTGACTAATTCAAGATTATTTTAAATGTCGAATACAGGAATAAATTTGGCAAACAGTTCAGCTGAAGGACGTCTACATGGAGATTATTTAACACACGAATAGGTTACAGAATAACATATTTAAAAAGCAATATTTGATTATTTCGTAATATTACTGACAAGATGATACAGATGTTTTATAAAGTGGATGCCACTGCATTGTATTAAAACAAGGACCCCCAAAATGTGTGGACTCTGATGTGGCGATACATATATTAGTTACATTATGGGGAATTTTGATTTAGTGTAGTGCTGCGAGGGCGGCACGGTGGCGCAGTGGTAGTGCTGCTGCCTCGCAGTTAGGAGACCTGGATTCACTTTGTGGGTCCTCCCTGCGTGGAGTTTGCATGTTCTCCCCGTGTCTGCGTGGGTTTCCTACGGGCGCTCCGGTTTCCTCCCGCTGTCCAAAGACATGCCAGTTAGGTGGATTGGTGATTCTAAATTGGCCCTAGTGTGTGCTTGGTGTGTGGGTGTGTTTGTGTGTGTCCTGCGGTGGGTTGGCACCCTGCCCAGGATTGGTTCCTGCCTTGTGCCCTGTGTTGGCTGGGATTGGCTCCTGCAGACCCCCGTGACACTGTGTTTGGATTCAGCGGGTTGGACAATGGATGGATGGATGAAGTGCTGTGAAAAAGTCCTGTAGAAAAAAAAAAAACAAGACGGATATAAATAGGCAAACATCTGTTACATTGAAGTTCAAGGGGCCTAAAAAATATTTCATTGTAATGAAAATTTTGTAGTAATGAGATTCTGTATTTGTCACCACAGTGCATTTTTTAACTTGCGTCCAGGTGTTTGCAATCATTTCAATAGCTTCTTTTATGTTAATTTTCATCTTCTTCTGTCTACAAGTTTTGCTGCCAAAAATTTTTCTCAGCATTTCCTTTGCGATAGTACACTTTCAGGGTGTGAATGATGCCCAAATCCAAAGGCTGAAGCACTGCTGTGCAACTGGGTGGGAGGAACTCAACTTGAATATTATCTAAATGTAGTAGCATGCTGTGGGCAGCACAGTTATCAATCAGAAGCATAATCTTCCTTTTCTACTACTTCATATTGTGAGGTTTCTTAACTCTTTTGAGAAAAACAAAACGGGACGACATGCTGAAGTGCATCCTGAAGCATGATTGCCGTGTTTGTGGGAGATTGTTTGTCCGTTGCTGGGGCAGTGCAACTGCAGGCTAACAGCGCTGCAGTGGAGCGCTGCGGAAGCAAATCCACTCTACTATACACTGACACAGCAGTCAGGCAGGGTTGTGGCTAGGATAGTGGCCAAGTAATACTGTTCCCTGCATTTATAATGTTCCTTGCATCACACATCGAGATTTTGTAGTTGCTTTGGTGGCGAGCCTGCTATTACCTCAATGTATAAACAGTCTTCCACAGACGCGATGATCACACTTTGGGGTGCTCTTCGGCATGTCATCCTGTTTGGGGGAAACCCCACAACAGTGACTTTGCTTTTTTCTTGAATGAGCATTGATGAACCACATTAAAAATGCCTTTTTAACTGGAGCGCTGAGGGCCAAGGTTTGCAACCCAAGATTTGTCTTCTTTTTTTGTTCAGGCTTTCAAGAAAGTTGACAGTTGTCGATGGAAACATTTTCCAAATTCACTGGCAATGTCTTTTTTCTTTTCGCCACAATCGACAGCCACAAAAATTTCAAGTTTTTTTTCCAATGTGAACTGTTGCCGTTTTTTTGTGTCTGCCATTTCTATAGGAGGGTGACAATGAGTTTTTCAAATGTTGACGAGCAATAAGCAAAACGTATCACTGAAAACCACAGAAAGCAAACACAGGAAAAAAAACAGTATGAGGAAAGTTCGAAGAAAGAAAAAATTCACAATTTTTCTGTTTGGGGATCGTTGTGCACAACTGAGATGCGACCACAGAACTAACTGATCTGTGGATGATTCATCCAGGCATTTCAAGGTCTTTTGGCCACTTCGTTGTAATGAAAGTATCTGCTGAATGTACTTTGTAGTAACGAGATTCTTAGAGA
The DNA here is from genome assembly GCF_016835505.1 of Polypterus senegalus. Taxonomy (NCBI): domain Eukaryota; kingdom Metazoa; phylum Chordata; class Cladistia; order Polypteriformes; family Polypteridae; genus Polypterus; species Polypterus senegalus. The sequence goes on from NC_053154.1 coordinate 83,198,616, forward strand.
CTCTGTCATATGGGGAAACTGTCGGGACAATAAAAATACTTTGTTGTAATGAAAATTTTGTTGTAAAGATATTTGTTGTAATGGAATTTTACCTGTTATATATTTTTTTTGTTCCACATCTTCCAAATACATATGTTAACTGTTCTTTACTAATCATAACTTATGCATAAGCATGGAATGACATTTGAGAAGCAATCCTTGAACTCACTATGTAGAAACCCTTCAAATAAAGTGTTAAATGTGTATATAACACATTTTCATACAGTTAATATAGCTCAAAGTGCTTTACAAGATGAAGAAAGGAAAGTTATATGTAATAAAAAACAATTAACATTAGGTAAATTATAGTATTAAAGAATAATTAACAAAGGCAAACGTTAAGGTCAGATGGTTAGGAGAACAGACAAAAAAAAGAAAAACTCCAGATAGGCTGGGGGAAAAAAATAAAATCTGCAGGGGTTCCAAGGCCAAAATGATCTCTTAGCCCCCACTGGGCATTCAACCTATCATAAATGTTCCTAAATTAGTCCTCTTTGTTTTCAGGCTTCACATGATACTAATTGATGATGTTGGTCTTCTGGACTGCTGAGACACCAGCCTTCAACCCATCAATATAGGGCACTGCATGGTGCCTTGATCAGGTGTTGGTGGCGGCAGAGATTTCCATCACTGAAGAACCGTAAAAAAATAAACGGCAATGGCAATCTGTACTAATCTCTACTAATCCCTGCAGAATATGATAATTCTATGGCCATATAATCCATCAGGAAATAAAACCAAAATGTAGCTACAAAAAAGCCATATAAAATAATGAGCTTTCAGCTGTTTTTTTTTTTTTAAACGATCCACATTACTAGCCTGGTGAATTTCTATTGGTAAAGTATTCCAGATTTTGAGTGCATAACAGGAGAAGGCCACCTCACCACTTCTTTTAAGTTTGGCTCTTGGAATTATAAGCAGACCTCCAATTAAAGATCTAAGGTTATGACTTGGAGCGTAGAGGGATTGGCATTCCAAAATATAGAATGGTTCCAAATTATTTATTGCTTTTCTAAACCATTAGTAGTATTTTAACTCTTTCAGGGCTGGTGTCGATTTTTGTCAAAATTCTTGGGTAGAGGACGGTAATCAGCTGTAAACTGCAACAAAACTCACTCTTACATACTGTAGCTTTGTTGATTGAACCTCAATTCCCTATACGTGCCTGAGAAGTGAAGAGCAAACAACTTCTAAAATGGTGCCAACATCCAGCGAGAGGCCAAAGCAAATGTGCAAAGCAAAATACTCCATGGATGTTTTACGTAATTTTGGTGAACTGGACTCTGACTTGTTGGACTCCGAGTTTGATGCAAGTGATCTGGAGATGGATATCAAAAACAATTGTGAGGTACCAGCATCATCATTCATCTATTCAGAAATACTGCTAAAACAATGGATCATGGAGCCAAGTGTGTCAGGGTCATCAGGCGCTAAAGATACAGCTGTACGTCACCTGCATAGCTGTGGTAACTTACCTTGTGCATTGAGACCTAACGGAAGCATGTAGACTGAAAAAAGCAACAGACCCAGAAGAGATTTTCGTGGTACACCATATACAATATCATGGGACTCTGAAGTACAATCACCACAAATAACAAAAAATTTTCTTCCTGTCAAGTAAGACTCTGCTGGAGAGGCCCACCCATTCTCTAAGGCGATTTATAATAATAATGTGGTCTATGGTGTCAAATACTGCAGTCAAGTCTAACAGAACAAGAACAGATATATGGCCTCTGCCCGCATTAACCCATGAAACATTTACTACTTTAACCAGTGCAGTTAATGTACTATGATTTGTTCTAAAACCTGACTGAAACTTGTCAAGAATAAAACGCTTATTCAAATAATTATTAAGCTGCTTAAAAACTGCATTTTCTAGAATTTATTTAAGTGTCAAGATTAGTTTTCTTGAGCTGGGTTTTAACAATTGCAGTCAGGGAAGACCCCCATATCTAATGATGAGTTCACTATGTCAAGTACACTATCGATTAGCACATCAGAGACTTCTTTAAAAAAAGCCTGGGAGCAGATCATTCCCCCAAACAACAGATGGCAGTGTTCCTCAGGGCTGAGGATTGGTGGCATTGGAGTTAGAGTCCAGAAAGGCAGTCCTGTCCTGGTCTTTGTATACCATCAGAGGAAGCTGCCAGTGGAGGACCATCCTGATTTCTACACGACCTGGAAGTCATGTGGATAACCTAGATGTGACACCGGCAGCAGTTCACAGGTTGGAGTTAAAATAGAGCCTGCCACCTCACTTAATCGAGTCAGAGTCAGGCGGCAGTGGGCAACACTCTACGGGAGATGGAAGGAGAGAGTTTGCATTTGTATATAGTGGCTGATGCTTGTGTAAAAAAAGGTGTTAGAAGCATTGGGTATTACTGTGTCTGCAGTTTTGGACTCAGTAGTGCCCCCGTGTGGGTACATACTATATACCATCATTATTAGAGGTTTACAATTTTTAATTGTGTTTTTCATCAGTGCCTTCAGTTGTATGTTCAATCTTTTTTTTTTGCCATAACCAAAGGCAGACAATAAAGTTTAACACATTTTACTTAAACTTAGTACAAATAAGCAATGGCATTTAGATACGGACTATGGAATGAACTGAATGCATGTATTTTGGGGGTTATTTTCCCTAGTGAATAAAGCGGAGAAAATAACTGCTTGTACTATGGTTTGGAGGCTTCTTAAATGACCAGGGTTTCCTATTTAAAGTTCTCAGATGCAAAAGAATACATAAAGAATTCTGGAGCACAGTGGGGTGGGGGGGGGCAATTACCATTTAGAGTACAGTAAGCAAATGAAAGGGAACAGCCACCTTGGCCTCCAAAGTCATTTACAAAGTCCATAGCTGTAAATGTACATTACAATGGAGTAGCTTGTTAGGGACCCATTAAGTTTAAACTTCCTCCATATGTCCTATTTATCTTGGATCTGATGACGCTACTTGAAACTCTACTTCTCTCCCCCTGCCCTTTTGCTTCCTGTGAAACAATACCAATGCTCACAGCCACAGCGTCTGGCATCCATGCTAGAGCTTTATGGCGCTTGCTAATCATTGTGCTTCAAGTCTTCCTTGAGCTTCGTCGAACTTTCTCTTTTTGATTTCACACCAAACACGAATTAGTATATTTTATCCTGTCCAGGACGCCTCCTCTTCTTCAGCTGTCTGTCTACCCTATAGGAAAGTGTTGCTGCAAATCACTTATCATTTATTTGCATAAAGCCCCCATTGTCTGTACCATGCACAATATGCAAATTAACATAATATTAATGTCAACAAATTAAAAAAAACATGTTGGCTATTTTATCTACTGTATAATGTCACCAAATTCCAATTAAAACAACCAAATCATTTTTCAGATTTTGGGGTACTTAGTTTTTCTATTTTAGGGTTGTTTTGTTTACCCCTAAATATTGATATATCGAAATATCTTTTGTTAGCAGGCACCTGCTGGCCTGAATGTACAATCCTGCCAAATGTTAGCTTTTTAATTAACAAGAAATCATGTTTTTGCTGATGAGTGAATGAATGAATTGATGAATGAGTCAGTCAACTTTGCATTATTATATACAGATTATGAATGGTATTAAAACAAGCAAATAAATATTCCTGGATTTAAGATATACACAGACAGTATCAAATACAGTAGAACATACATATACAATATTAAATGTTCCCATCCTACCTACTGCTTAACATTTAGCAGGGCCCTTGGACCAAAATCCTTACCCACTACTGTAACAGACACATCAATTGTGACATGGCATTAGATATAAACTAGCTTATCAATAAAGTGATTAATCAAAATATTTTATTTCTCTCTAAAGACATAGACGGATGATTATGCGAAATGCCTGCATTGAATTTCAGAGAAGGCCTGGAATGAATCTACTGTTTAAAGTGCAGATACTGGCAGAAGTCCCAATTGGCACTGTTCCAAATTTTTATGGCATGCACTTTTTAGCACTGTGTAACAAGACATGGGGCTCTTCAGTTTTTATTCCGCTAATTATTTATTACATCCAGAAAACTGTCAGGTTTATAATCACATTCAAAAGATTGAGATTTTACTGTACACGACTGCATTGTGTGATCTTTCAGTGTAGATTGCTGTGGAATGTCATACAACAATGAAACTATTGTAAGCAAGGTGCCTGTTGACTGTTCTAATGTACAGTTTAAAGAACAAGAATACTTGCTTGTCCTATATAATATCTTGTAGATCCTGTTCAACAAAATGTACTGTTAAATGTGCAAAAAAAAAGTATTATTTAATAATTCACTGAATTTCCTTTTCAAATGGTCATGGGTTAAAGAGGGAGGGAGGAGGGGGGGGCATCTAAAACCTGGACATTTGTAATGTAGCTTTAATCTTAATCTTTGAAAAATTGTGTGGTTGTGGGGAAATGCACTTTAACTTCATTTGAGGGTTTTTTTTATAGGCAAATGAATAAAAAGGTACTGGCAAATTCTAACTCTGTCCATTGGCTGTGGATGTTATTGAATACACACTAGCACAATTAAAATAAAATGCACAAATTTCCATACAACAACTTCAAACACTTGCCATTTTACAACATAAACTGTAAGAGCTCCTCATGCTGGAATGCAACTGGTTGTATGTCCATGCAGTTAACAGAGGAGTTTAGAGATGGTGTAATGAAGAATTTCCTTCTATGAGTTTAGGATGATGCATATTACATAATAACAAAACAAAATGAAAAAATTACTTAATCGTCTTGTTTTAACAATATTCCTAAATACTTAACTTCTGTACCCTGAAAAAAATTATTAATCTTCCAAATTTTGCAACGTATTTAGTTTTGAAAGATTTCTTGGTGAATGGCCTCAGAAATCTATACTTAAATGTATGGGGATATCTGTTAGGTAATTACATAATCTATGTTTAAGAACTACAGTTTTTCAATATGCTCTAACACACTGATGTTAGAAGTGGCATCTCAACCAACTTTCCAACAGATGTGGACTTTGCACACTTCACTTTATAGAGTTCATCCCCAAACAAATCGATTTTCTATTGCATCCTCAGATGTTTTAACAGGAATACTTTGGGAAACTTTGAAGCTGTTTTTAAGAGGATAGATAATTTTATATCTCTCTCAAAAATAAGTTGACTATGAAGGCATCAGGGTTAATCAGTGAGATTTTCAGAATAGATTATGAATATGCCTCATCTCAAAATGAGGCACTTTACAGGAAAAGACAAGCTCTACAATCAGAATTTAATCTCTAAACAACAAAAGAAACCGAACATGTCATGTTTAAATTGCAACATCATTATTATGAACATAGAGAGGGGGCTAATAAGACTTTAGCTCACAAATCCACAAGCAGTAAGTTTGCAACACAGTAAGAGAATTTACTAAAGCAACTGGAGATAAAATCATGGACTATAAAAATATAACTGACACATTTAACAAGTAACATAAGTCCTTATATTCCACTCAGTTTAAAGAAGAAGAAACACAACCAAAGGTATATTTTGATACAATACAAATATCACAGCTTGATATCCTTAGAAGAACCTGACAAACCTTTGACACTCTCAAAAATACTAGATGCTATAAACTAACTCCAAAGTGAGAAAGAAGGCAGCCCTGATGGCTTCCCAGTGGAATGTATAAAAACTTTCAGCTAAGCTAGCTCCACTACTATTAACAATCTTCACAGAAGCTGCTGACAACAAAATTCTACCTCAAACATTTCACCAAGTATTAATGTCAATTTTTCTAGAAAAACAAGTATTTACTACAATGTGCATCATTTAGACCAATTTCACTTCAAACTAATGTTAAGATACTCTCTAGAGTTTTAGCTAGAAGGATGGAAAAGTGCTACCTTCTATAATATCACAAGTCCACACTGGATTCATTAAAAGCAGACATTTAGCTTCAAAACGGAGGTGTCTGTTTAATGTAATATACCCGTCCACAAAATCTAACACATCAACACATCAAAGATAGTATTATTATTTTTGGACGCAGCAAAAGCCTTTGACAGAGTTGAATGGGACTATATTCACTACAATGCTCAAATTCAGGCTTGGCCCAAATATATCTGCATATATCTTTACACGTGTTCAGGCATCTTCGTTTGTAATAACAATCGAAACTCAAGACTACCTCAAGCTAGAACCTGGTACTCAACAAAGGTGCCCTTTATCACCATTGCTTTTATAAATAGCTATTGAGCCACTAGCCATTCGTTTTCGAAATACATCAGAGATAAAGGGAGTTATAAGAGAAGGACTCGAACAGAAAATTTTACTACATGAAGATGATATGATACTTAACATATCAGATCCACAACCACCTTTACCATTAGTCTTTAAAGCATTAGCAGAATGTCAAGAGACATCAGGAAACAAAATTAATTTGACAAAAGTGTGCTTTTTCCATTGAACTTCCCAGAGCGTCGTACTAAACTGGACATCTACAAGTTCAATTTCTGAAAAACAGTTCAAATATCTAAGGATAAACATTGCAAGTAAATATAAAGACCTTTTTATAGGAATTTTGGTAGCCACGTGGAAAGCAAGGAGATGAACATCATTCCTACGCTTCTATTTCAGATTATCCTTATATACATCAACAAATTGTTTTTACTAAACTAGACTCAATTATAACTTCACTTATCTGGAGTTTAAAACTTCCACACATTCAAAAGGCAACTCTACAAAGACCTAAAGCATAAGGTGGCATGGCACTACCCAATTTTCAGTTTTATTACTGGGCAGCAAACATACACCCTATAAAAACCTGGAATTTAATGAAATTACAAGAGCCTAGACAGCGATGGAAATGAAATTTTACTGTACTAATATTCAGCAATATATCAATAACCCAGTCGTCCATCAATCATTCAGAATATAACATGACACACTTTAAGGCAGAGAAGCTTTAATCCGTTTCTCCTCTACACATTAATCACCTTGTTTCAGCCTTTTCAAGGCAAGAGTGTTTCATCTTCGGAAATAATCGAGACTATAACACTAACAGAACATGTATTTGCATCATACAAAGAATTACATGTCAAATTTGACTTTCCAACAACATAACTTTTTCACTATTTTCAAATTTAAAATTTTGTTAAACGTAACTAATCCAGTTTTCCAGAACTCCCACCCATTTCTATTCTAGAGGCAATTCTGATCAGTCTTGAAGGCTCAGACAGCACCTCAGCAATATGTAAAAATATCTCTAAGAAATCTTCCCTTCAATGATCCTACGGTATAGTAGGAACATTACCTTTCAATTAACATCTCAGAAAAGAAATGGAAGCCATCCTTACATAGCAACACACTCTAGCTCTACATGCACCAAGCACTCAATAATTCAACTTAGAAGTTGTGTTCAATTAAAGACTTTCTTGTTTAAAATTGTCCAAAATGTAGAGGGGGGACAAGATTCAACCTGCAAGCACCACAATCTAACTCCGGGGTCAA